>NC_134790.1:9522328-9527328 GCF_046742065.1 Oratosquilla oratoria
GCAGTCAATTACTTGTTCTGTTTCTTCTCACAATTTTTTTTTTTACTCTCGTGATGTGAGTCAAACCTTTCTGGAAAAAAAAGAAAAAAAACGTAGAAGTACGGGAAAGGCAAGGGTGAGAGAGACGGACATGAAAAGAAGAAAAGTAAAAGAAGAATGGAAGAGAGGAAATGGAAAACGGATGAGAGGGGGGAAAAAAGGGAGAGAGGGAGGATGGGAGGAAGAGAGGGAGTGAGGGAGGGAGGGAGGGAGAGAGGGAGAGAGGGAGGGAGGGAGGGAGGAAGTCCAAAGAGTCGCGACCGGAAGAGGAGGAAGCAGAAGAAGAGAGGAAAGAAGCAGGAAAGCGGATAGGAAAAAGATGCCAATAGAAATGTTAGTATGGAGGGGCCAGAGTACAGGGATAAATGAAGAGAATAAATGTGTGTCAGAAGGATGTGGACTTAGGTGAGGGGACCGAGGGTGAGGGGAAAGGGGAGGAGGGAAGAAGGAAAGAAAAGCAGGATAGAACCAAGAGGAGAGGGGAAAGAGAAACTGGAGACAAAGAGAAAGGCTGTGTGTGTGTGTGTGTGTGTGTGTGTGTGTGTGTGTGTGTGTGTGTGTGTGTGTGATTCACCATGGTCTTGGACCGCGTGTTAGACTCGTGATCGACAGCTATTTCCCTCCCGGAAGAGAGCTCAGAGCTCATATATGGCCGATCTATGAGTAATGCCGTGACCTTACACGCACACACACACCCAACTCCCAGCCCACGAGAGTTGGAGTAACGACTTGCAGCAAACCGATACTGAAATTATTTCAGCCCTGGGAGGGATTAAAACCCAGACCGCCGTAGTGGCGGCCAGGAACTCTACCAACCGCGCCATCGAGTCGTGTGTGTGTGTGTGTGTGTGTGTGTGTGTGTGTGTGTGTGTGTGTGTGTGTGTGTGTGTGTGTGTGTGTGTGTGTGTGTGTGTGTGTGTGTGTGTGTGTGTGTGTGTGTGTGTGTGCGTGTGTGTGCGTATGTGTGCACCCTTCAACACTGTGATCCATTTCAGTTGTGTGCACATCTCCGGAATTAAACCTTAGAGTCTGTGACGCGGTTGACGGTCTGTGTCATTCTGCTATCAGGCGACCTTGTTGGGTTGATGGGAGGAATGGGCGTGGGAGAGGGACGTCTCCCAAGTCAGTGGGTTACGAGGAGAATAGAGGGACCAAATGGGGACGAACAGTGGGTAATAAGATAAGAGTAAGTGTTTAGCCTTTCTCTGTGTGTGGTGTGTCTTCCTCTCGACTGTGGAAATCGTGTGGCGAGGGATCCGTGGTAAAACTCGAGGAAATGGCGAAGTGAGACGTACTCTGTCTGCGTTTAACTCTTTTGTTACGGAGATGAGGAGGAAAGGGACAGGGAAGGCAAAAAGTCAAGATGGAGATAAACGAGAGATAAGAGTATTAACAATCCGAGAGGGTTAAGGAAAAAAAAGAATTATTGCATGGGACGACTAAACGAAATCGTGAGCGGAAAAAAAAAGGTGACCCAGGACGAGCGTGAGATCGCGCCGCGAAGAAATGATTCTTCCCTGACGTTACAGGAATCTTTATCATCCACATTTCTTGCAGAATGCCGCTCTAACGAGGCGCAAATCCTCCCCCCACCCGCCCCCCACCCCCGACCCATACCCAGTCTGCAGCGCCGACAACACCAACAATGTCGCCTACAAGCTCAACCACCTCGGGGTCCTCAGCCCAGACGAACACAGTCGATAAAGCGGGACTTCGTGGAATCCCCGGCGACGCGACGACCGGAGACTCTGCCATCCCAGCCATCCGCAAAGACTCGAGCTCTTCGGCGGCGGCTGAAAGGTCCCTTGGGCTCGGAGGCGCCGCCGCGGTCATGCGCGACCAGCAGCAGCCCCTGCCGCACAGGAAGGAGGGGGAGGAAGAAGAACCGCCCACGCCGCCCACGCCAGCTGCTGCAGCTGCAGCAACAGCAGCTTTGCCGCCCAAGGACGACAGCTGTTCTTCTATCGACGCCAGGAACTGCGCCGATCGCCTGCAAGTGAGTTTGTCAATCATTTTCGTCATCACGTATCTCTCTCTCTCTCTCTCTCTCTCTCTCTCTCTCTCTCTCTCTCTCTCTCTCTCTCTCTCTCTCTCTCTCTCTCTCTCTCTCTCTCTCTCTCTCTCTAAAGAAGAAGGGAGGGAAAAGGATAAGAAGATCGAGAGCGAGTCAGAAAGGGAGAGGAGAAGGAGATTTGAAGAGAGAGAGATAGAGACAGAAAGGGAGAGGAGAGGGAGATTTGAAGAGAGAGATAGAGACAGAGATAGAGGTATAGGTAGAGGTAGAGGGAGAGATAGAGATAGAAAAAGACAGAGATAGAGAGATAGTTATGAATATATGTAGATATAGATGTAGATATAAATGTAGATATAAATCTAATCATATATCTACCTTTACCTCCATCTCCATCTCTATCACTATATCTGTCTCCATCTCTACATCTGTCTCTATCTTTATCTGTCTCTATCTACCTCCTTAGATCTCCTTCCAGCCTCCCTCTCCCTTTCCCTCTTCCTTTCTGTCTCATTCTCTCTCTCTCTACCTTTCCTTCTCCTTTTCCCTCCTCTTTTTCCTTCCTCCTTCTTCTCTCTTCCTATCCCTCGCTTACTCTCTTCTCTCATCCCCCTCTTCCTGTCAACTCCACTCCTCCTCACCCTTCTTCCTACCCCTATCTCCCTTTCCTCCCTTTTTCCCTCTCGCACTCTTCGACTTTCTCAAATCCCCCTCTTCCCCTCTTCCCTTCTCATCTTTAACTCCCCTCCCTCCCACCCACTCCCCCGCTCTCTCTTTATTATTATTTTCGTTCCTATCCTGCACCTAGTTACCAGCATGTAAAGTAAAATCAATCCATTGGTATCTTTTCAAATCATATTGCGACCAGCGATGATTGACGTGATTACGGCTCTCCGGAGTGCGAAGTGAGGCTTGTGGGGGGAAGTTGGTTGAGGGAAGTTCTGGAACCGTGGAAACCCAGCAAACCCTGGGTTTAGTCTTAACGTCCCAAGTTACACCGGTGGTCATATGTTTTGTCGAATTCGATGACAATGAGATTAGGGTCGGGGTTCGAGTTTATTTCCATCCTACGCCTGACTATTTTCTTATGATGAGTCTCTTTTGGTTTTGTTTTGGTTTTTTCTGGATGTTGTGAGACGAGTTTGTTCTTTTGATGGCAATACTTTGTATTGTGTTAAGTCTATCTCAGTTGATCCCGAATTGAAGTATTTGACAAACTGATATGACGGTTGGTCACATCGCTGAAGGAAATGTTTTTTATATTAAGTTGCCTTCCGGAGGCGTTAAGTTCTTACTGTACCTTTTTCTCATATTCCATGCATTGATGAAACGTGGTGAACACTAGCGGACCTGGCCGCTGGCGTCTGGAGACGAGATGGATGGTGTCTCATGTCCTTTTAGACCCGGGGTTCTCAACCTATTTTCGCGTATGCTTCGTACTTATGGATTGCTATTGTTTAGCCTCCTGGAGATGACTTCAACACTAAATCTAATCGTTTTACATCCACTATTTGCTAGTGGCTTTCAGTTGGTGGCCCCTTTTATTGTCCCTCATGGCCCAATAGGGTTCCATGAACCACAGGTTGAGAACCACTGCTTTAGAGGCATTCATACTAAAGCACCTCTAAGAGCGGCCAAGGGCTGAGAAGGTGACCTGAACAATCAGTTGAGGGAATCTTCCACCTACAGCATCTCCAAAATCAACCAGGAGATGCAAGATCGTGATTTCATCACTGACTGTCGCCTGCCGATTTCAATTAGCTCCTGCCGAGCCCTTTACTTCTTGTGATCATTCTACTAGTAGAGTTTGGATACCAACCTTTTTGACAAATGACATCAGTTTTATAACTTTCTGGTATCTTGTAAATTGAATATATTTTTGTTCTTGTTTGTCTTCATCCATTCCGTCGCGGCAAAATTCAAAGAGGGAGAAACCATCAATGCGTAGTTCCAAGTCGTGGTCCTAGTAGACTCTTGAGGCGTTCTCAAAGAGACTTCCAGTCGCGACAATGTCTCCCGAAAGCGTCTCTCCGCGTCTTCATCCTCAAAACCACATAAACTAAGGATGTGTGTTCACCGCCACCAGGTGAATCTGCAGGCTTGACAACGATGGACCGTTTGCCGATAATGCCAAAACAAAAGTTTTCTCGTAATATGTAAATTTATTATGGAAGCCTCGGACCAGGCCCTCGGGGTATTGTGGACCGGGCAGCGTGGGCACATAACCCCGCAGCTAAACTTGCCGCCGCATCGATAGGGGGCAAGATATCTTAGTCAAGTTGCGGTGTAAATTCCCCAACTGATAAAGCCGCTCGCGGCACTTGTCTCCTTAGCAAGTAGCAAATTGTAAGGCGAGGTCATAATGATGTCGCGGCGATGTCATACCTGGAGGAAAGTTGGGTTAAATGCGAAATGCGATCAAAGTTTGGGAATAAATTTTTGCGCGGCTAATTAGTGCTGGATCCCAGAGAGACGAGGACGAAGTGAGGACAATTATGGTCATTGCATGGACCGGAGACTCCAAGAACACAAGCAGAGGATCGTTTCGATCCCGTAAAGAAATTTTGGGCGAAGGATCTTGACAACTTAGATGAAAACATGTAGACACAAATCGTAAAGGTAGAAAAAACATAAATACATGTAAGGAACAAAAGAAAACGTACACACATACACAAGCAAATACACGCATACATGCATCCTTGTACAAAGGTGCTCAGGAGGGACAACAAAATAGGTTAATGGATGGACATTGTATATACATGAATGTATATATGTATATATATATATATATATATATATATATATATATATATATATATATATATATATATATATAGAGAGAGAGAGAGAGAGAGAGAGAGAGAGAGAGAGAGAACAAACGACAAACTCACACACACACACACACACATATATATATATATATATATATATATAATATATATACATATAT
>NC_134790.1:9542328-9544828 GCF_046742065.1 Oratosquilla oratoria
TATGTATATATATGTATATATGTGTATATATATATATATATGTATATATATATATATATATAGTGTGTGTGTGTGTGTGTGTGTGTGTACGTGTGTGTTCATGTGTGTGTGCGTTGATATGTAGATGTGATTGGAGATGAAAATGACGTCCTTTGTCTACTTCTGTTTTGACGTCCTTTGTCCACCTTGCATTTTGACGTCCTTTATCTACCTTGAATTTTGACGTCCTTTGTCTACTTTGCACCTTGAGGCCCTTTGTCTACTTCACATTTTGACGTCCTTTGTCTACTTTATATTTTGGCGTCCTTTTGTCTACCTTTCATTTTGACGTCGTTTGTCTACCTTCTATTTTGACGTCCTTTGTCCACCTTCCATTTTGACGTCCTTTGTCTAACCTTGCATCCCTGACGTCCTTTGTCCACCTTCCATTTTGACGTCCTTTGTCTAACCTTGCATTTTGACGTCCTTTGTCCACCTTCCATTTTGACGTCCTTTGTCTAACCTTGCATTTTGACGTCCTTTGTCTAACCTTGCATCCCTGACGTCCTTTGTCCACCTTCCATTTTGACGTCCTTTGTCTAACCTTGCATTTTGACGTCCTTTGTCCACCTTCCATTTTGACGTCCTTTGTCTAACCTTGCATCCCTGACGTCCTTTGTCCACCTTCCATTTTGACGTCCTTTGTCTACTTTCCATTTTGACCTCCTTTGTCTTCTTCCCTTCTTTCTTCATGCTCCTCCTCCAACTGTGAACATTTATCATCCTCCAGTTTGCTCCTTCTTTTCTTGACAAAAGAAATTATCTCAGAACTCCCCTTCCACATCCTTCCCTTCCCTTCCCTTCCCTTCCCTTCCTTCCCTTCCACCGAATTTTCTTTACACCTAAGTCATCCCTGCCCCTTTCTCCTCTTCCTCCTATACCTCTTTCTCTTCCTCTTTCTCCTCCTCCTACACCTCTTTCTCTTCCTCTTCTTCCTCCTCCTCATATACCTCTTTCTCTTCCTCCTCCTCCTCCTCCTCCTCCTCTTCTTCATCATTATCATCCTTCCTTTTCCTCTTCTTCCTTCTCCTCCTCCTCTTCATCATCAAAATCATCATCATCCTTCCTCTTCCTCCTCTCCCTCTTCCTCTTCTTCCTCCTCCTCCTCCTCCTCCTCCTCCTCCTCCTCCTCCTCATCATCATCATCATCATCCTTCTTCCTTCCTCCTTCCTCCTCTGCCTCTTCCCTCTTCTCCGTCCTCTTTTCTTATTCCAACTAACTCTCCTCCCCACCACCGCGTCCGCTTCATCCTCATCCTTCATACTCTGTCTCTCTTTTCTCTTCCCCCTCCTCCTCCTCCTCCTCCTCCTCCTCCTCCTCCTCCTCCTCCTCCTCCTCCTCCCCTCTTGCTCCTCCTCCCCCATGCTCCTCCTCCTTCTCCTCTTCCTCCTCCTCCTCCTCCCCCTCCCTTATCCTCCTTCCCTCCTCCCTCTCTTCCGTCTCATCCTTCTCATCCTCATCCTCATACTCGTCTCCCCCCTCCCCCTCCTTATCCTCCTTCTCATCCTTCTCCTGATCCTCACCCTCATCCTCCTCCTTTTACTCATAACTCATTTTCCTACTCTTACTCATTTTCATTTTCATACTCAAGTTCCGAGTCTTCATACTCCCCTCTTCCTCTTCCTCCTCCTCCTCTTTCCCCTCCTCCTCCTCCTCTTTCCCTCCTTCTTCCCCCTCCCCTTTTTCTTCTCCCTCACTTCCCTCCTCCCCTCTCTCCTCTTCCCTCTCGTCCCTCTACCTCCTGCTCTTCATTTTTTCCGTCCCCTTCTCCTCCTCCTCCTCCTCCTTCTTCTCCTCCTCTTCCTCCTCCTCTTTCTCTTCCTATTTTTCCTCTACCTTCTCCTCCTCCTATCTTATTGGCCAAGAGCTATCCATCTTCTTTCTTCCTCCTCCCTACCTCGTTCCCCTCCTCCTATTTCTCTTCCCCCCACCTCCTCCATACTCATGTTCCTCCTCTTCCTCCTCCTCCTCCTCCTCCTATCTTCACCTTACTTCATCTGTTCCTTCTATCTTTCTGCCTCTTCCTGTCCTCCTATTCATCTTATTCATCCTTATCTTCTTATCCTCACCTATTCATTCTTATCCTCATTTTCATCCATATCCACATCCTCATCCTCATCATCATCCTCTTCCTTTCTCTTCTCCTCTTTCTCTTTCTCCTCCAACTTCCATCTTTTTACATTTTTCTTTTCATTTCTTCTTTTAGTGTCAATGCCTCTTCCTCCTTTCCTTTCCCCTCCCCATCCTCCTCCTCCTCCTCCTCCTTCCTTCCTTTTTTTTAATTTTGTTTTTCTCCCCCCTCTGTGCTCCCTCGGCTCCTTAATTACAATATGCGGATTTTCCCTAATCCGCTTCTTGAGCCTGGGGAGAGGAGAAAAGCCAGAAATGAAGATAAGTTGCCATGATTTCATCGACGCAGTGGTTTGCTGGGTCCTCCTCCTCCTCCTCCTCCTCCTCCTC
>NC_134790.1:9549828-9559828 GCF_046742065.1 Oratosquilla oratoria
GTGTCAGAAGACTCTCAGATCTGACCCAGGTTGTCGTCTTTGCCCCAGTGTGATCGGATTTGTAGAGAAAATCAAAGTCACCAATAACTATGGGGATTCGAACTCAGGGCCACATCGCACGAAGCACAACAGAAACCAACGCACTACTCGGTACATAATAAGAGAATCTTTGGCGTTTAGTTCGAGGATTGGAACTGCCTAGTGTAGGACTTGTGGTCTCTTGCAGAGAGACAGCCTATTTCAACTTGATGAATCATGTTAAGAAACCCCAATTGCGTCTGAAGATGTCTTCGTCTACAAAAATATTTGGTCCCCTCGTCACACTGATCTTCTGCAAAAATAAGTGTGTACACACATAAATACATACATACACACATACATACATACATACATACATGCTTGCATGCATACATACATACATGCATACATACATGCATACGTACATCCATCCATCCATACATACATACATACATACATATGTACATACAAAATGCACACTTTCGCACATACGTGATAGATGCATGCATACACGTATACAAGCATCCTCATGATATATGCACACATGCATGCACACCTTCATTTTTTCCCCTTTCACGGGAAAGAGACGTGGCTTGTTTGTCTTGGTCTTTGTTCAGAGGATCATCTGCGATAAAGAAGAAGACCCAAGAAACTTAATGGACAAACAAAAAAAAGAGTGGGGGAGGAGGAGGAGGCGCTGTGTGTGTGTGTGATTTGGAGGAGCGTCAAAATTCGCGGAAGGGACGGGGGTGAGATGTGTATCTAAACCTCACCAAGAATCGGTTCGAATAGTCACTGAAGAAGATTTGGAAGACTCGAGGAAGGAAACGCTGAGAGTTGGAAAATTTGGGAGAAAGTAAAAAAAAAAAATCCACAGAAATAAAAGAAAGAATAAAGAAAGCAAGAAAAACGTAAAAATGGAATGAAATGAATAAAAGAAGTAGGAAGGGAGATGAGTGTGCGAGTTCAGCCATGACAAACCTTTGCTGTACTAGCTTATATTTTGGTGAATACTAGCTTATATCTTGGTGAATACTTGGTGAGTACTAGCTTATATCTTGAGTATATCACCACGGTAGTTTGGTAAGGTCGTATAGTGTAAAATCCACGTAGACATTCTTAGGTGGCTTGGAATAGTCGTAGCTTTAAACGCTGTCTGAATCCAGTATAATCAACTTGAATATTTTAAATTCGGGCTATCGTTGAAATTTGACGCTGGTCTACAACTCCTCTAATGCCTGTCACTGCAGAGAGGGATTGTCAAGTTACGAAAAAACAACTTGAGCAATAACTTGGCACTTGCCGGGGATCGAACTCGGACCTTTCACGTATGAGATGGGAACATGACCCACTACTCCACACAGGCTTCAAAAGAAAACAAGATAATACGTAACAGTGGAGATGATTGAAAGTATAAGGATTTAGATTAGTGCAAAAAATTATATATATATATGTATATATATATATATATATATATATATATATATATATATATATATATTACTACTGCTGCTGCTGCTACTACTACTACTACTACTACTACTGCTGCTGCTACTACTACTATTGCTACTACTATTACTACTGCTGCTGCTGCTACTACTACTACTACTGCTACTACTACTATTACTACTACTAATACTACTACTATTACTACTACTATTACTAATACCATTACTACTACTATTACTACTACTACTACTATTACTACTACTACTACTAATACTACTACTACTACTTCTACTACTACTTCTTCTACTACTACTACTACTACTACTACTACTACTACTACTACTACTACTTTGGGCCAACAGCATCAAGGTAAGACTTTCCTTGAATAGAATAAGTCTTTTTTTACATAACTGGTACAAACGAAAAATAAACAAATTTCACCAATTTCAGAATCTGTTTTATGGCGAAGAATTAGGACAATAATGAAATGGGGAGAAAATTCATTACGAAGTGTCAATTTTGATCAAAATAGTTGGGTTGCAGCCAAGCCAAAGAGGGAAATTGGAAGCCGCTCGCTCATGGGATTTGTCGAAAATAAAAGATAAAAATTATCCACTGAAAAAAATAAATAGACTGAAAAGTAAGAAAAATAATCTATTGGCTTATGAAATGGCTGAAGGGTTTGTGCATAAAACAGAAAATGTGAATCTGAAGCCATCAGGTCATATGATACGACTGAATGCTCGAAAATCTAGATAACTGATTACGTTGTATTAGTTTGTGTGTGTGCGTGTGTATGTGTGTACGTGTGTATGTATGTGTGTGTGTGTGTGTGTGTGTGTGTGTGTGTACATGTGTGTGTGTGTGTGTGTGTGTGTGTGTGTGTGTGTGTGTGTGTGTGTGCGTGTGTGTGTGTGTGTACATGTGTGTGTGCCTGTGTGTGTTTGTGTGCGTGTGTGTGTGTGTATGTGTGTGTGCGTGTGTGTGTGTGTGCGTGTGTGTGTGTGTGCGTGTGTGTGTGTGTGCGTGTGTGTGTGTGTGCGTGTGTGCGAACACACAAGTGCATAAGTGTTCGTGGACGTATGTGTGTGTTTTAGGGAAGTCATTTTGATATCCCCTATATTCATATAAAATCCCTTCATGTATAGACCAATTTAAGTAAGAAAATCAATTATACACGCTCTGATTTAAAATTAAATTTAATATGTAGCATTATGTATAACATGCCAGGAAATATTGGCTTTGGGAAAATTCCTTTTTTTTTTTTTTTTTTTTTTTTTTTTTTTTTTTTTTTTTTTTTTTTTTTTTTTTTTTTTTTTTTTTTTTTTTTTTTTTTTTTTTTTTTTTTTTTTTTTTTTTTGGCCGGAGTGGCACCTGCATCTCTCAATCAGTCAAGCTTTAATTCCCTGTTATTGTCGCGATCAATTACTACTGAATATTGAAACAGCATTGAAACTGTATTGGAAAGGTTTTATTTCCACACTTTGCCCGTTTATATTTTCGCGATGTGATGAGCTTCCTGTTACGCCAAATGCTATTAAATAGATGGTCAAAGAATATCTATGAAAAGCACTGGCATAAATGCATATACAATAGAAAGAAATAATATATATATATATACTGTATATATATATGTATATATATATATATATATTATATATATATATATACATATATATATACATATATATATATATATACATATATATATATATATATATATATATATACATATATATATGTATATATATATATATATATATATATATATATATATATATTTATATATTGTGTGTCAGAGGGCTCGCCATAATAAAGACTCGGTGAAATTAGAATGGAGAACGAGCCGACCTAGTACCGTTGGGGAACCTCCAGGTCGAGAATCGAGTAGTTCCTTTTGTAAGGCCTGTCTGGCTCGATGCTATCGCCTTTGTTTCAGAATAAGCGGTCGCTACAGCAAAGGTTTGAGTCCTTGCGTTGGATCTTATTTATGTACATATATATATATATATATATATATATATATATATATATATAAATATATATAAAGAATATATATATGTGTGTGTGTGTGTGTGTGTGTGTGTGTGTGTGTGTGTGTGTGTGTGTGTCTGTGTGTGTATGGGTGTGTGTATGTGTGAGTGGGTGTGAATGTGTGTGTGTGCGTGTGCGTGTGCGTATGTGTCTGTGTGTGCGTGTGTGAGTGCGTGCGTGCGGGTGTGTGTGTGAGTGTGCGTGTGTGTGCGCGTATGTGTGTGTGTATGTGTGTGAGTGAGTATGCGTGCGTATGTGTGCGCGTGTGTGTGTGCGTGTGTGTGTGTGTGCGCGCGCGCGCGCGTGTGTGTGTGTGTGTGTGTGTGTGTGTGTGTGTATATATATATATATATATATATATATATATATATATATATACATATGTGTGTGTGTGTGTGTGTGTGTGTGTGTGTGTGTGTAGCTGCTTAAACAACCCTTTATATGAACTTATCCTGTATGTAAACTTTGGCACCTGCCGCCCAATCCTGTGAATGGTTCAACTTTTCCGCATGAACTTGTACAAAGGGCTTATACGCCCTTTGTCTTTTTATGTCGTTTTTATGTTCATTCACTCGCCCAATCCCCTCGCCGATTCGCCATAGAATACCACTGTGCAACTATCACATGGCTCATTTCTCATTTCCTCATCAATACTCAGAACGACATATCCGCGACGCTCTGAGAAACATTGATGAGAAAACAGATCTTTGGACAGCATCAGAATGGGAAGAATAATAACGTGTGTTGGTTGGTTTTCATTGAAAGGAAAATGTATAGTATTGAACTCACCTCAAATTTTAACAACAAATAAAAGCGTTTGTATGTGCACGCACCTACTATTTCAAATAAAAAATCCCTTGGCAGATAAAAAAAATTCAATATATACGCTCTTGTTCAATGTAGAAATGTTTATGTAAGGTTGTCGAAATGTTTATGAATGATTAAATTCTAATTATTTTCCTAAATGAAGCAAAAAGGAAAGAAAGAGAAATCAGAGGTCTCTTACCTCAAGTTCATTAAGCAGGTGATTAATAGGAAGCCTAATTAGTAGCTAATTAATAACGGAGTTTCATTCCCAATCAACTGACATGTACAAGAGACTACACAACAATAGAGACGCAGGTAATAAGTTTTTTTTTTCCCAAAATAGACTCGACAAAATAAGATAAATAAAAAAATATATAGCATATCAATATGTAGATTTTGATATTTTGTCTTCAGTTACATTTGATACCCTTTCACAGCAAACTATCACGATAATCAATGATGAATGATTAGCTCGTAAGAATATTGTAAACAAATGGTATAGTTATGGGTTCAGGGTGAAAGGATGTTATAAACATAGGGCGTTTAGTTTATCTTGTTTGATTTTTTTTTTTTTTTTTTTTTTTTAGGGGGACGGAGAGGGGGGGGGGTCGCCGAATTTATGAAGCGCCCTTGCTGTGGATGTGCTGTGTCATGCGACACTGCTTCTGACCCAGGGCAGTGGACAGGATGCAGGGATGACCCGTCATCCAGGAGGTACCAAGATAACAGGGAGGGAAGAGGGTGGAGGGGAGTGGAATATATAGGAAATGGAATGGATGGAAGTGGTTTCTATGCCTTTTTCTTTTTGGCTACCCTCCGTGTAGGGGGAAAGAGCCTTTGGTATATGTATGTATGTATGTATGTATTTTTTTGAGGGGAGTTAGGGGATAGGCACATATAAGACAAAAACAGACATGACCCCAATTGAGCTGTATGAAGCTCTTCACAGTCTCCCATGTTACTGATGTATATGTATCCCTTGTTTTCTCTTTAAGACATTATTTCTCTGAAGAAGCCTTTTGTGCGAAAATAGTCAGACATAAACTTGGATTCTAATTCGAGTCTTCCTCACACACCTTCTCCAACATCAAACAAAGACTGATCGATGATTACATTTCATCTTCTCATTAAATGACGATGGAGCTTTGCTTCAGGAATAACAAATCCTTAGATATTTAGCAAAATGTGAAGAAAATAACTTTGAGTTCTAATAAATATCCTTCTTTGCGGTTCGAAAGAGGCTCGTTTGTTGGAATCTCAGTAATACAAAACAATCCACAATTAAAAAGAAAACGTGAGTCTGCTATGATTTGGAAATTGATAACCTAGATAAAACCCAACCAATTTTTGTAAGTAAATTATTAGAACCCGTCTTATATAAATCATCATCATATTACTCGACACAAAACATAGAAAAGATAAATCTATTACAGTCCAGACGCTCCTGTCTTCCTAAGAGGTCACCTTAAGCTGAACAGAATTATACAGTTTTAGTCAAAACAAAATTACACAAAACTTTAATGTCTTAAGATACCTTTCAAAGCACAAAAGGTTAACTATGCCGAAAATATTGTCTGCCATTATAAGACAGAACAGGATCGTTAAAGTGGCCAAACACAAAAAAGTCTTATAGACTATAAACTAACCGATCAAGTGGGTCTGCCCCACATCTATCATAATTCTTACTTCCTTCCATTTCACTCTTTCCTTCCACTAGACCCCCAAATCCCCCCTCCCACCCTCTCCCCCATCTTATCTATCCTGCCCTCTAACTAAAGTGGCCAATAGGCTTCCGTGAGTTGAAAGACAAATGTCAACGTAGTCTATCAAATAGCCAGAATACAAAGATCAATACTATCGTTGGATACGTATCCGTCTTCTTTACATTCAGAAAGAAATTAATCCTCCTTAGCTTTGGCGTATGTACAAAACCTTCTGCCATTTTGTTGGACTTTCACGTATTTTGACACTAATAAGGAAAAATAAAAAACAACAATTTCTATAAATTATAGGGGCATACCGCAGACTCAAGTTGTTTCAGTCTGACTTAACTTTTGTCGTGTGGATTGTGAAAGGGATTTTTAGTATTGTACTTGATCACCGAGAATGTTAACTGTACTCCTGTGAGGTCGCTTTGCATGCAGATGTCTCAGATGAAATTAAAAAGAGATGTGTATACATTGTGACGAATGTGGATAGGAGGTAAAGGGAACACGGGCTGAGGGAAATACTTTTATTCCTGACTAGTTTCACCTGAGTGGCTTCCTCTGAAGAAGCCACTCAGGCGAAACTAGTCAGGAATAAAAGTATTTCCCTCAGCCCGTGTTCCCTTTACCTCCTATCCACACAATAAAAAGAGAGTACAAGTGTCTGAGGCGGATGTTTTACTATTACCCCGAAACTCCCATCTGTTTTTAAGACTCTTATTGCCGTGTAACGGGGAAAAAATCTCTGTTTCTTGCAAAAGAAATGTAGTTTTTTTTTATATCGAACAAGATCGGAGATGTCAAGCCAAGCTTGTACGTGATTTTTGCTTGCTTCCGTGAGGGATATAAGAAATATATAAACTATAGTTTATTCACCTTAGTTTGGAAAATATTTCTTAGAGAACAAGCATTCCTTCAGGCGTTAGGCGAAAAAAAATAGAAAATATATAGTAACATAAGAAAAATAAGAAAATGAGAAAGAAAAATAATTCAACGAGCTTGAAAATATGACATGCCAGTAGATCAGTAACAATTATGAAAAAGATAACCAAATTCTAATGGAATATTTTTAGTGTATATTATTTACAACTATGGCTATGGCTTAGTCATTCTCCTTCGTACAAGACATTTGTTGGTTAACCATTTCCGTGTTTAAAGACGTCATCTTCTTATTAATCTTTGTCTCACCCAGTCAGAAGCAACATAGCCCATTCAGTTTCCGAGGCTCAGTTCCTTAGTACTTGAGGGGACGGCCATCTTCCGTATGTTACAGAAAGACGGTAACATATGTTACTTTGGATTCCTGTAATCCATATTGCAGGGTTTTTAAGCTTCTGACATCGGATATATCAAGAAGGATTTTATGTTTCTAGTTCATTTTTCATTTAATTTTTACCGTTATTTGTTCTGTTTTACTGATTATCATTTAAATTTGTTGTTGTGTCATTTATAACCTATTCTGCTCATAGGTTTATATATATACCGATATATATATTCTTATCATCATCAACATCCCCATCATCATCATCATCATCATCATCATCATCATCATCATCATCATCAACATCCCCATCATCATCATCATCATCATCATCATCATCATCATCATCATCATCATCATCATCATCATCATCATCATTATCATCGTCATTATTATTATCATCATCATCATCATCATCATCATTATCATCATCATCATCATCATCATCATCATCATCATCATCATTCCTTTCTTTCACGTGTTAACACTAAAAAGAATATTTTCACACAGCAAAGTTATTACGACCCCAGGACTTTATCAAACAATTTGTCGAGCCATCAATCTGGAATCAATTAATTAATTCTTTCTACGCCAGTTAAATTAGCAAACTATAATAATAGTAAGTAGTTACTGCGCGTAGAATGACAAAATCCCCGCAGAGCTATTAAGATGAAAAATATTCTACCATCACCACTCATCGTTAGATAGAGTGACAAACGAGGAGGTGTGAAGGAGAGCGGGAGTGGAAACGGAGATGGCAGATAGGGCTGATGAAAGATTATTGGAATGGTTTGGACACATGGAAAGAATAAGTGACGAAAAATTAGCAAAAGAGGTGTAGAAGACAGAGGTGGAGGGAGTGAACTTGAGGGGACGACCGAGGATGAGATGGATGGATGGGGTAAAGGGAGCGTTGAGAAAGAGGGGAATGTCTGCTGAGCAAGGAAGGGAGAAGGCAGGAGAGAAGGATGAGTGGAGAGTAACTGTGTATAGATGATACTCTTATGCAAAGAAGCGAGGGGCGGCGGGTGGGGGGTGCTTATGTGTGAATGATATTTTGACACAGCCCGAAGGGATTTCTCCACGTCTTCTCTTCTCCTGCATGAGGGGATGGAGAGGAGTGGATGCCGATTAAGTGAAGCGGCCTTGCTTTGGATGCGTTGTGTCTTGCTACATTACCTCTGACCCAGGGCACTGGGCGGGATATAGGGATGACCCCTCATCCATGAGAGGCTAAGATGAAAAGAGGGAAAGGGTGGTGGATGGGAGTGGATTGGGTGGGAGTAGGTACGTGCCTTTGACTTGGCTACCCTCCTTATAAGGGGGAAAAAGCTCTTGGTATATAGACAGATAGATAGATAGATCATCCACAAAGAACAGAAATAAGCATTGATGATGGTGATCGTGTGTTTTATGTGTCATCATTTGAGCATTTTTGGAAAAACGGGGATCTGGGTAATTTTGAGACAAAAGATTAATTATTAGACTCAAGATCTTCTTAACCATGTCAACTCTATTGTCAACTTATACTTTTATTTTGGTTGTCGCCAGATGATTTTATTCGGCTGAAAAAAAAATCCCCCACGTGGCAAAAAGGCTCAAATACAAGGCGTCTTATATATTTGCAGGATAAAGAGTCGACACATTTGATGTATGGTATATTCCAGGGGCGTCAAACTTGTGATCCTACTGTTCCAATTCGTTTCATTTGTACAGACCTCCATGTCAACAATAATTTTTCACATGTGCAGCTTTTTGCTTCATGAATGCAATCATTGATATTTGTTTACAATACTGACATCCAAATTAATATAATTTCCTGAACAAGTTGATATCAGTTTGATCTTGTGTCACAGTTCATCTTTTTGAAGTGACGGTAATATTTTCTTATGTTTTGATAAGTTTTCAAAATACCTTGACGTACAATAGCCTTGTTTGGCACATTTCTAAAGGGTGAACGACCCCTCCCCTACTAAATCATCATCATTAATTGGGGGCATACGCCAGGGAGCGCGTTACTTCACTCACACGTCGTCGACAGTCGCCGAGCAAGCTCTCATGCAGACACCTGTCCATCCCCAAACTACTGTCGACAGGTTTGATCAACTTGGCCCTCCAGCCATAAATTCTGTGGGCGTCGTCCCCTTCTTCGTCTCCTCCATTGAGGGTTGTCTCTTGTGGAGACAACGCTGAATAGGATCAACATCAGGCAAATGTGCCACATGTTGCCCATATATAGCTGGAGTTGACGTTCACGTATTATGCTGAAAGTAACTGCCCTAGACTGAGTTTCACAGTAGTCTCTGACTAGATGCAAGTCAAACGACATCTTAAGATCAACACAAACTGTAAGAAACCTCTTTTGAAACTCACGTCGGCGCTCCACAAGAATACGAATCACTAGAATCCAGTCAGTTGTTGACTTACCTGGCGCGAACCCAAACTGTGGAAGCCTCTGGAATTTTAGCAGATGTGAACGAACCCGTGTCAGCAATAGATGGTGTAAGCACCTTCCATGGCACACTGAGCAGTGTAGTTCCGGAATAGCTGTTGCAGTCCTGACGATCCCCTTTCTGTTTCCAGATAGAAACGATCAGATACTTTTTCTAATCAAAGAGAATCGAACTGGACTGCCAGACTGCAGACAGTACCACAAGCAGCCTGCAGATGATGGCCTCACCTCCAGCTTTCAGCAACTTCTCACTAATGTTGCAGATGCCAGCTG
>NC_134790.1:9567328-9569828 GCF_046742065.1 Oratosquilla oratoria
TACATCGCAGATTAGGTTTGGATGTCTGCAACGATTAGACAACTTTATGGATGGGGATGACAGGTGGTGATGGATACGGAGCTGCCTAGTGTAGGCCTTATGGTCTATTGCAGTCTCCTTTATTCTTATGTTCTTATGTAACAGTATAGTAAGAAACACAAGCTGCTTAGCTTTCCCCGTTTAATTATTCAAATTTCACCTCTTTATACATTTTTAATGGCGCTGTTTTTCATCTACCAAGACATTTTCATTCTTGGGGCAAATAAAGCGCTCTCTCATATTTCTATTTGTGAATTTTTTTTAGCCCTTATCCGCTCTGCGAGGTGACTAGGCAATGGTGCCTTTGTCGGAGCTCTGGATATGAGACCATATGCCCGTACTGCAGCCACGCATTGACATTCTATCGGGACTCGAACCGCTATCCATACAGTGTCTCACCTCTAGACGCCATCGTGTCCCCGATTTATTCTACAATGAAAATGGATATCTGATATGGTTTTATATGGTTTAACGTCACAAACACCCTCCTCTCCCCCCTATCGGAAGGCTAGGACGGTGCCCCTCACAGAGGGCTTTGTAGCATGGAGTTTAATGAACCATGCCCTTGGTTCAACTTCGCCGGCGGCAGGATTCGAACCGCCATCCCTTCGACCTTCGCCGCAAGTAACGACGCTCTAACCCGCCCAGCCAGTGATTAAAACCGGGAAAGGCGACAGAATTCCTGTCATTTACTCAGTCTCATCTTTGAGGTCTTCTTCAACCGAATGCATCTCAGGGAAAAAAAAAAAAAAGAAAAAAAAAAAAGACTCTTTGAGGTCTCCTTCAACCGAATGCATCTCAGCAAAAGTATATAAAAAAAAGACTCTGAGGTCTTCAACCGAATGCATCTCCGTGAAAGTTAAAAAAAAAAAAAAAAAAAAGTCAACTGAGCCATCGTCGCTTCCTCATCAAAACTCCAAATGTGAAAGTAAATTATAGTGTGGCAATCAAAATTAGATATTTCAGCCGTCAGTGCCCGCAAAAGGGACCTTTGAATACTTCCGTTCCCAGAAGCGGCTGAAATCAATCGCTCCTCTTCAGCTTCTTGTAGGAAACACGATTAAGTTCCTCTCTTCATTACTTCATTTTTTTTTTCATTTTATTTCATTTCATAGCATCTTGCTTGCTCTGTTTTTATTTCATAAATCGGTTACATTTCACACCTCATCTTATTTTGATTTATGTGATCTTGTCAATTTACTATTATTTGCTACTTATCTGTTAGTTTATTATTAACTACACTTATACATTTATTTGTTTTATCTATTATTATTTATACTATTATAATTTTTAATTTGTATTTATTTTTCTTTAATTTATTTATCATCATATTTTTTCTCGCATCCGACCTAGTTATGGACCAAAAGGTCTCCTGTCGGTATGCTCCGTCTTTGTAATCCTTTGTGACAAACAGCGACAACCTTATCAGCCTGTTCATCAAGATGAGTCACTTATTGAATTAAGTTCTTGCTGAAAACATAAAGGGATTTCATTTAACTTCAGGAGAGCTCCGGGGTCGCGACTGAAGGCGACTAACTTCAGACTGAAGTCCCCCACCCCACCCCCGTCTTGGCTCACAGGCCATATATCCCATTTCCATTCCCTCACGTACACATGTGCACATGCACATGCACACGTACACATACGCACACAGCGAACACACACCTTCTTTCTTGGTACCAAGTCTAGTGCAGTTCAGAGGAAGTAATCTAACACTATTCACAAGTGTTTGTATTCCACAAATAAGACTTTACCTCTGTCTATCTATCTATCTATCTATCTATCTACCTATATATCTATCTATCTGTCTATCTATCTATCTATCTATCTACCTATCTATCTATTTATCTATTTATCTACCTATCTATCTATCTATCTATCTATTTATCTACCCACGTATCTATCTATCTATCTATCTCTCTATCTATATACCAGTGGCTTTTCTCCATTATAAGGGAGGTAGCCATAGACTTTATCTATTAAGCCAATTTTCCTAGTAGTTTTAGCAAAATAAAATGGTAGATCTACATTGTCTTCAACCGCTTAGTAGGATGGACGCGTTTGTTGCAAGGATATTAGCTTCCGTGTATAACTGTTAACGATCCTCCTTATAAACATTCATCCTATCCAAGCGTTCGTGACTTAGATTTTACAAAAGAAAAAAAATGACACACTACCACCCTCCTCCACTTCCCCCTCCACCTCTGGATCTCTCCACCTTCCACTTTGGGGAATGAATGGACCCAGAGTACGCTTCCACTTCTGGTCAACAGTACGTGTTATTGGCTGGAATAAAATCTTCAGTGCGTCTCCGTATTGAACGAGTTAAGTGGCTTTGTCCCGTGGCACGTCACCGCAATGAAGGGGTTAAGTGGCTTTGTTCTGTAATTTCAGAATCAATAGAGAAACGCTGACCCCCCGTGCCAACGTAATGTTCTTGTTGATTATGTTATTGGTGTTG
>NC_134790.1:9574828-9649828 GCF_046742065.1 Oratosquilla oratoria
AGCAAAGGAACGTCCTAAAGGAGTGGTGTTCCTCTACCGAATCACGAGCTAGGCTAAACGGTTCTCATTTTAGGAGGGTCCATCCCTGTAGCCGTCACTTCAACATAACATAAGAACATAAGAATAAATGGGACTGCAAGAGACCATAAGGCCTACACTAGGCAGCTCCGTATCCAACACCACCTGTCATCCCCATCCATAAAGTTGTCTAAACGTTTTTTAAAACAACTGATAGTTTCAACCCTGAGTGTTCAGATAGCCAGGGTGAGTTACTGTTGGAGGCGAGATCGAATCCCAACGTGCCAGAACAGCACATGTACCGGGAGCTTGGTTGGGCCTGAAACTGTCACCTTTGCCCTACGTACAAGGCAAATGGCATTCACATGTTGACCTTAGGGATCGAACCATGGCATCCGTGCTGCGAGGCGAGTTCGAGTCCCACCGCGCCACAAGGGAAAGGAAAGGAAGATGAAGAGCCTAACATGAACAATAATTATCATTTGATGAAATAAAATCCTTGAGGCCCCTAAACGCGGACATGGTAGACTCTCAGGCTTGTGCCTGTCCTGTGTTTAATATTCAGCCAATGGGGCACTTTTTATGTATTTGCTTATTTATTCATTTATTCATTTATTTATTTATTTATGTGTTTATTTATTTATTTATCTATTCATTTATTCATTTGTTTGTTTGTTTATCTATTTATTTGATTATTTGTTTATTTATTTATTCATTTAGTTGTTTATTTATTTATTTGTTTGTTTATTTATTTATTTGTTAACTTATTTATTTATTTATTTGTTTTATTATTTATTTATCTATTCATTTATTTATTTATCTATATGTTTATTCATTTATCTATTTATTTATTTATTTATTCATTTGTTTATTTATTTATCTATTTATTTTCTTTTTTCGGGTAGCATCAGTATTATTCAATCGAGGGCTGGGTATGGGGTTCCTAATTGAACAGCTTCTCAACCATTCTGAACGAAGCCCCTTTTGCCCCAAAACAAAACCAAATCGTCGGGAACTTCCCCCAAAACTATTTTATTTAATTTACGAAATACGATACGACGCTGAAGAGTTTCAAAATTGAAGCCAAGTTGGTACAGTGTCGAGCTTCTTAAGTTACAACGACGACATTCTTTAAGTCCCGCCTTGTGGGAGGAGTTACGCCAACTCAGAGCCGCGTGTCCTAAAGTTTTCCCGAAGAATACTCTTCTTAATCCTGAAAAATTGGCCACTTTGAATATAGAAACTTTAACAATGACCCCACGCAAAGGGAGACATACCTCTTGGGCGTTACTTATCCAACTAAAGACAGACGATTTTAGACGATTTTATCCGGCTGGGTGAGGATAGGAAGTCCTTCCTCTATCCGGGCGTGACGCCCCTCAGCTGAAGAAATGCGTCTGGATCTGACCAGAACGCTAAATCGAAAAATAAGTGAAAGGGTTGAAAGCTTTCTCTCAGTTTTTCTCATTACCGAATATACATACACTACATATACCAAAGGCTTTTTCCACCTTACAAGGGAGGTAGCCAAAGTCAAAGGCATAAACCCACTCCCACCCATTTCCTTCCCACGTACTCCACTCCCATTCACCACCCTTCCCTCCCTCTTTTCTTGGCTCCTCCTGGATGATAAAAAAAAAAAAAAAAAAAAAAAAACGAAAATAGACCCCCAGCTTCGGTTTCGTTTAGTCTCGTGAACAACTACTTATGACTGCCACTCACCCCGGCTGTCAGAGCACAAAGGGCCAGTGTGATGGTTTCGGCGAAGACGAAACTTTTGTCTTGTTACTTTGCTCGGAATGAGTCCGTCCGGGGCAAGGTATCGATCATGGTCGAGTTTACAAAGGATTACAAAGACGGAGCATGCCGACTGGAGACCTTTTGGTCCATATCTAGGTCGGATGCGAAAGAAATCATAATAATGATAAATTAGTAAATAAAAACTATAATAATGTAAATAACAAATAAATAGTTTATCTCTTTACTTGTTTGACTAATTTTGATAATTCAATTACCTCGTTTTCTCACTGTCACATTGTCTCAATGTCACATTGTCTCGTTTTCTCATTGTCACATTGTCTCATTGTCACATTGTCTCACTGTCACATTGTCTCACTGTCTCATTGTCTCACTACCACATTGTCTTACTTTCTCACTGTCATATTATCTCATTATCTCATTATCATTTTGTCTCATTGTCTCATTGTCTCACTGTCACATTGTCTCGCTTTCTCATTGTCTCACTGTCACATTGTCTCACTTTCTCATTGTCACATTGTCACATTGTCACATTGTCTCACTGCCTCACTGTCTCATTGTCTCATTGATTGATTTATTGGTTGACTCATCCATTGATTAATTAATTCATTGTCTGCTTATTTGGTCGTTTGATTGATTCTTCGTTTGCTTGGTTGTTTGATTACTTGATTATTTTATTTCTTGTTTGTATGATTGATTGATTGAATGCCTGATTGATTGGTGGCTTGATTGATTGATTGGTGACTTGATTGATTGTTTGACTGATTGTCCGATTTATTGTTTGACTGATTGTTCCTTGGTTAGTTCATTGGTTGGTTCGTTAGTTGTCTTTGTTTCTGTTTGTTAGTTTAGCAATACCGCTGTAAAGCCACTAGTTTAATCGACATAAATCTTTCAATAAGTATGGGCTATAGTTTCTATATGACCCCCCATCCCACCCCACCCCACTTCCAACTGAAATTTTTGGAATGAATGACTCAAGATCAAGGTCATCAAAATTTCGAAAATAGTGTCTTGCCTGTAACTTCCTGGAGATATTTCTAAAGTATGTGTACCTTGTATGTCTAAATTTAGTTATATTCATATCCGTAACACTAGTTAAACGCAGTTTTGCAGATCAGCAATAGATTCAAAAGTTTTGAAAATCATTGTTCACCTGTCAAAGTAACAGGTTTTCTCTCATGCAGAAGCTGTTTCATGTGGATGTTCACTATTGTCAGCACAGTGGAAGTCACAGGGGAACTTTTGACCAACCAAAAATCTTTTGAGTTTGAGCGGCTTCCATATGGCAAACTCGAGGTCACAGACATTAAGGAGAACTTAACTCGAAAACGGTAGCAGATAAATGTTTGTAATTATATAAGAAGTGGCACTTGGACTTTAATTGACAAGAAGACCTTTGACCTTAGGTGATCCTGAATGGTCGAATTGAGGGTCTTTCTTGTACATGTATGTTATTGTATCATCATTATTAACAGGGGGCATACGCCAGGGGGCGCTTTGCTTCACTCATACGCCGGCGACAGTTCCCACGGTCTCTCCGAGCAAGCTCTCATGCAGACACCCTTCTCACTCCAAACATCTCTCAGCAGGTCCGATCAACTTGCCCTTCCAGCCATAAGTTCTGTGGGCGTCGTCCCCTTCTTCGTCTCCTCCATCGAGGGTTGTCTCTTGTGGAGACAACGCTGAATAGGATCAGCATCAGGGAAACGTGCCACATGATGCCCATATGGCCGGAGTTGGCGTGCACGAATTATGCTGAAGGTAACTGGCCTAAACTAAGTCTCACAGTACAGTCTCTGGTTTGATACGAAGTGATTCCAGCGATACCCCATGAGTCTCCGAAAGCACTTGGTGCCAAAGACACCTAGACGCCTCTTCAAGATCAGCATTCAATGTTCACGTCTCACAACCGTTCAGCAAGATAGGGAGCACAAATGACTTGAAGATTCGAATTTTAGTCCTCTTTCATAGATAACAACAACTCCATATACTCTGATCAAGGGAGTCTATAATACCATGGGGCAATGACAAATCCTTCAAATTACCTCCTGACATGACCCACCACAGTTACGGACTATACTACCAAGGTATGTAAAGCTTCTCAAGACCTCAATATCTTTGCCACATGCATGGACAGACTGAATCGTGTCATCCAGTAATCCCCCCAAACTCCTGGACCTTGGTCTTGGTCCCGGAGACCTGAGGACCAAGCGGTCTCGCGTCCTTATGCAGTGACTCGAGGGCTGCAGCCAAGACCTCCAACAACTCAGCAAGAAGAACAGCATCATCAACAAAGACAAGGTCAGTAACTTTAATGTTACCGATAGACGCTTCGCGACGACATTGACTGACAACTCCGTTCAATGTCCAGCCCTTGCAGATGTTGAAAAGTGTTATTTTTATGTTTGTACTAAATACAAGTCAAATATAATGTATTATAATTTTTTCAACGAAATGTGTAGTTTTAGCAACCGTGAATATTTTTCTCTAACTATAACAAAGGTGCACAGAATTAGACAGAAATTATAGTAGTTGCCAATGATCATTTCATTTTCTCCCGTGGATTGTACTGTACCCGAGGAACAACAAAATAAATTGGTTCATAACCTTGAGCTATTTCTCTCGAATATATATACAGTCAGCACATAACAATACACAGCCAAAACCTGAAAATGAAGAAACTTTCACTTCCGTCTCCGGTGACACAACCCTAAATGAAAGTGTTCATGTTCTGACAAAAAAATAAAAATAAATAGATAAAAATAAAAATAAGATATAGACTGAACGATTCCGTACTGAGCCATCTCACACACGTGTCAGCCTTATCCGCTTATGTCCAGGTCACCACAAAGCCATCAAAGAAATAGACGTTTCTCAAGACAACACGACGACGCCACATACCACGGATCCGCACGCCATTCTGAAGGCACGGAACACGCCAGCTAACGCCGACCTACATGCACACAACTGACGCCTTTTACCTGAAGAATACGTGGGTCAACCTCGGGGTCATTCCAGGTCATCTTGAGGTCATGGGTGACCTGCGAAGAGCTCAGGGTGAACATGTAAGGAGAGGAAACAGGTAACGTCAACATGGTACCTGACCTTTAACCCCTTGTCTTATCTAGTTTGCTTCTTAGCTGACTGAAATCACCTGACATTAACTAGAATGAAATCAGCAAAAGTTGTCATTAAATCGAAGTAGTTTCAAATACCGTTTCAACTGAATGAAGTACTCTAATGTTGAAAACAAAACAAAATCGATGGAGTATACTATTGGGCAAAATGCTTAATTGAAATATTTCTTAAATCCTGTAAGCCAACAATGTTAATTAATCTATGTAGATATTCTTACAGTATCTAGAGCAAAACATAGAGTTTGTCACTATGTTGAAAGAATTGTTACTTAGACTGTAGATTCCCTTTACATAAACGAAAACCGTGTGGTAGATGAGGAGCGTACGCCAAGAGACTTGTAGCTGCGGCCGAAGCCGTCACCTTTGTCCTATGTGCAGCACAGGACAATAAATAAATGAATAAATAAATAGATAAATAAATGAATAAATAAATAAATAAATAAATAAATAAACGGGACCCGTACCGTAAGACAAGAAGAGGCTTAGGCTAGGATAGGATTTTATCCTTTTCACTGTGCAAGATTCCCCTCAGCTGAATAAAATTGCCTGACATTACCCAGAACAAAGTACATGCCGTATGGCAACGACACTGCTTAAAAGAAAACTAAGGGGTATTATTTTATCTTTATTACTGTTCAGGGTTCCTCTCAGCTGAATAAAATTGCCCGGTACTACCCAGAACAAAGCACATGGTAATCCATGTGACCAACAAGTTGCGTAAACACAGCAAATGAAACATGGACTGGAAGCGAAGCGTTTCTTCTATTGACGAAACGTCGGGAATAAACGCTTCACTTCCAATCCACGTTTCTTTTGCCGTGTAAGTAAGCGCTGAAACTATCAGTTGTTTTAAAAAACGATTAGACAACTTTATGGATGGGGATGACAGGTGGTGATGGATACGGAGCTGCCTAGTGTAGGCCTTATGGTCTCTTGCAGTCTCCTTTATTCTTATGTTCTTATGTGTTTATGCAAAGCACATGGTGTATGGCGACGACATTGCTAACGAGAAACTGAGGGAAGAAGGGGAGCGAGATGCTAGGTCCAAAGCCTCTACCACTTCGTTCTTTGAAATCCCAAGACCCGATGCCATCAGGGAGATCCAAATAAACCGAATACTGAATTAAATAAAGCCAGTTAACAGAGCACATGGCCATAGAAAGAGATTAAAGTTGGCTGTGAACAAAGTTCATCATATGACCTTGATTCGTGGAAATATAAACATGAAGATTATTGGATGTTCACTGTTGAATTCCCAAAGCGAAATAAAACATTCCCATATATTTAGCATTTGCAGTAAAGCTGATCCTCTAGTAATTATATGCAATTACAGTGGATCACAATGGATTACAGAGGATTACAATGAGAGAGCATACCTGCAGGAACCCATTTGTCTATAGTTTGGTCGGATTTAAGAACAGAGAAATTAACAATTGATCTAAGTTTATCCTGTGGTGTTATTAAGAACGACGTAGAAATTTTTTCGTAAAATCAAAATATATTGTTCTCCACCATTACTGGTGCCATAATCAAAGATGACTGTCAAAGGATTACAAAGGATTACAAAGGCGGAGCATGCCGACAGGAAAACTTTTGGTCCATAACTAGGTCGGATGCGAGAAAGAAATAAAATAAATAGATAATATATACACATATATACATATATATATATATATATATATTTATATATATATATATATATATATATATACTGTATATATATATATATATATATATATACTGTATATATATATATATATATATATATACTGTATATATATATATATATTATATATATATATATATATATATATATATATATATATATATATATATGAAGATAGGAGGGTGGTAAAGAAACTCATCTCTGACTTGTGTGTTTCTTTACCACCCTCCTATCTTCATCTGTCCAGATGGATAATACACACACACACACACACACACATATATATATATATATATATATATATATATATATATATATATATATATATATACAGTATATATATATATGTGTGTGTGTGTGTGTGTGTGTGTGTGTGTGTGTGTGTGTGTGTGTGTGTGTGTGTGTGTGTGTGTGTGTGTGTGTGTGTGTGTGTGTGTGTGTGTGTAATGATAAATGAATTAAATTGAATTAAATAAGAATTATAATAACATGAACAAAATAATAAATCCATATGTATATCTAATAATAAACAAACAGGTAAATAGTAAATAATAATAAATTAACAGATAAATAATAATAAATGTTATTTAAGTGATTGTACCAAAGTAATCGGACCTATGGCTTTAGTACCTTTCACAGAGAAATATTCTATAAAATGAAATTTACTTTACATTCTTGTAAGTCAGTTTTTCCTTTGCCAGTATATGCAATACGGAGGCTTAGAAATATGCATTGCACATTCAGAAACAATTGTTTGAAACCTAAGTGAATACTAGAATATAATGCTAGAAGCAGACCCTTTTTCTATTTTAGCTAATTTTGTTAGCTTCTTGAACCTATAATGTAAAATATTTAAGTAAATATTACTTCTTCACATTAATGAATTCAGGATTCCATCCTGTCTACAGACTGCCCAACACTTGACCTCTTAAAGCATTGGGGTACGAAATATGATAGCCAGTGTATATTTACCATGAGAGAGCATAATGGTCATTCATTGTATTCTACTAATCGACATTTTTTATTTGAAATAAAAAATCACCTTTGTTCAGTAATTGAATATATATAATAATCTATCTACAAAGTTTGTGACACTAATCCTTTTCGTATGTTTGCATTGTTTTTATATTGGATAGGGGTTACGAGAAAATTTTCTGAGATATCAAGGGTTTCGGACGCTGAGAAGACTCAACAACATTCAGTTAAACGTGACAAATCTTTTGGCCAATGACTGTTTCCTTATTGACAAAGTAGTGTTTTATTTGCGCACAACAGGACTGTTTTGGAAATTGTAATGGTAAATTAAACAGGATCGCAGGTTCACACTAGGCTTAATGACCCCCTTATGGGTCGATAGCCTTAAGATAAAAAAAAAAAAAATGTTTAAGAACCACTGATCTAAAGCATCAATGAAGAAAGACTACTTGAAGCTCTTCGTATGCGATTCAATCGCATCATGACTGAAGTGCATCACCGTTTATACTTTTGCGGACGTGATTATACTTTATCATTCCACGAACGAACACGTGATTATACTTTATCATTCCACGAACGAACACGTGATTATACTTTATCATTCCACGAGCGCACACGTGATTATACTTTATCATTCCACGAACGAACATGTGATTATACTTTATCATTCCACGAACGAACACGTGATTATACTTTATCATTCCACGAACGAACACGTGATTATACTTTATCATTCCACGAACGAACACGTGATTATACTTTATCATTCCACGAACGAACATGTGATTATACTTTATCATTCCACGAACGAACACGTGATTATACTTTATCATTCCACGAACGAACACGTGATTATACTTTATCATTCCACGAATGAACACGTGATTATACTTCATCATTCCACCAACGAACACGTGATTATACTTTATTATTCCCGACGTTTCCATGCTTGCAATATTCACGACGCAAATAAATAGACTTCTTGTACGCATTTTTCTTCATATTTGTTAATTCTGTTTTTCTTCAAGTAATTCAGATCAAAGCAGGCCACATTTCATATACGGAACATTAGTGTGGTGGAAGTGGAGTTATTGTTGTAAATGATAGTTGAATAGGCATTTAAACTACTCACATCGCTGCCATTATCACTGGTTCTTATCTCTCCTCCGATGTTTTAGGTTCAATGAACATACTGGAATTACAATTTTCAACAGAAAAATGTTAGTATTACAACATGTTTTCATTTCTATTGTTCAAGCTCATTTTTCTGTAACAGTAATTTTTTCTTCTTTTTCTATGTTGATCTTCGTTCGTTGCCTACTAATTCCAGCGTACTGATACAGAATCCCTCATAAAAACCTTTACGGGCCTTTTGTGTTCTGTCGGTAAGACTATCTCCACTCATTGCTGGATGACCACTCATCTCCTTATGTTCCAACTTGATTATATTCAGGATATACAGTGGCTATACAGTGGCTTGCTGTACAGAAAGGGCTTTGATTAAACAGTGCACACGTAGACACTCGTAAACCTTTATAGGATAACTCTACATGGAAGGAATTTTGTTTAGAAAAATCAGATTGCAGGTCGCGTGGAATCCTTTGTTATTGGCGCGGCAAGTTGGTAACATCCCCTTTTCTTTTGTATAGTTGTTTTTTCAGTGGAGGATTTATTCGCTGGTGATAATGTCCACAGATCTGATTAGCTCTGATGAAATGTGTTGCTTCACAGAGAAGGAAAGAAGCACCAAGATTCAACGACACTACACCGTCACCTGGCTTCGAATTAGCGCAGGGTTTTTTTTTTTTTTTTTTTTTTTTTTTTTTATAGAGTGGCCATCCTCGAAGGTTTTTATTTTCGATCTGATTTTGGCCCTCAATACCACTCTTTGAAATATTCAAAAAAGAATGAATATCGAGCAGATCATAGGAACAGGCTTCAGATGTACGTGGTCATCATTTGTACAAGGAAACAGCCTTTCCAAAAAAAAAAAAAAAGCGGAATAGATTTTTTAAATTCCCTTCCGTGCCGCGAAGTGCTAATCTTCTATATTCTGTATCAGCCA
The DNA here is from genome assembly GCF_046742065.1 of Oratosquilla oratoria. Taxonomy (NCBI): domain Eukaryota; kingdom Metazoa; phylum Arthropoda; class Malacostraca; order Stomatopoda; family Squillidae; genus Oratosquilla; species Oratosquilla oratoria. The sequence continues at coordinate 9,584,451 of NC_134790.1, forward strand.
TTTGGCGGGAAAGAGTTAACACTAATGAAAAATATCACTGCAGCATTCAAACAGATATGAATTCATTGCACGTTCTGTATGTTTTTATTTTCCTCTCTCTCCAACATCGACACATCCGGCAATTCGTATGAAGCCAATGACCTTGAAGCTCCTGTTCTTTCTGTACGGCGAGTCTCTGTGTAGCCACCCACCGTAAGTCCTGGGTGTAACTAAGTCAGAAGACAAACAAGAAATATGTAATTTAGTCAAGCGAGGAGATTCGAATGACTACCTTGTAAGTGAACTCCCATAAACTCTTGTAACTCCCCTCCCAAACACAAACGAACGCATAAACAAACAAACAAACGAACGAATAAATCAATTCATCAGTTATTTCATAATAGAATCTAGAAAATGAAAGTAGGAAATAAGAAATGAAAATGTGAAAAAGTTAAGAATAGATAATCCAAATAAGTTAAGAAGTAATGAAAGAAAAATAAAACTAAAAATTTAAACAAATAAAGTTTAACAACAAAACATAAATATGAAAATCAATGAATATATATATATATATATATATATATATATATATATATGTGTGTGTGTGTGTGTGTGTGTGTGTGTGTGTATAGAGAGAGAGAAGAGAAGAAAGGAAGGATGGAAGGTCATTCTCCAGTGAAACGTTGATTGACGCTCGGCACAGTAGCTAGTAAAGATTGTCCATTCAAAGCTGTGGTACGATAATCATTGTTCTGTTTTTTCTTTCTTTTTTCTTTTCTTTTCTTTTTCGCCGGTTGCTCGCTGCCAGACTCAAGCACCCATCGACCCATCTTTTCCCAGCTCGTTTCATTTGAAAAAAAAAAAACTTCCCACCGCTATGGAGACGCGTAGTGTTCTGCAGAAAGGAAAGATTGGATCCTCTATTCCAGGGGTTCTCATTAGGGGTAAAATTCACTCCCAGGGGGGGGGGATTTTTGGGTTTTCTGGGGGTGAATTGTGACCACAGTAAGTTTAAGGGATGAGGAAAGCAATTACAGGTTTTGGCCTATCTGGCCTGTCACCTGGGCTGGAATTATACCTAATCCATGTAAAATTGTAAACCGGAATGTATATATACTAATTTGGAAAAAATAAAAGGATCTTTAGTAATATTTGCATATTATTCAGAATGCACCTTATGAAACAATCTTGGAAAGGAGGGGGGAACGACATTCTGGCAAATGGTGAAAGGGGTGCATGGGCCAAGCAAGGCTGAGAACCCCTGCTTTATAGCGACCTCGCTGCCTCCTTCTTTTATATCGGAAAGCTTCGGACTAAAGCAAGGAAAGAATGCGTCTGATCTTTACAGACGAGTAACCAATAGCTCGCCGATTGGAGCCAGAAAATCCAAGTACTCAGCTTGTCTCTCCATGCGTGTGGTAACTATAGTTTATTCGAGTCCCGTTGGCATAAAGTTCTGCTTGCTTTTCGTCGTAAGGATGTTAATGATGAGATTTAATTGTTGCCAACCGTTAGAATTCGTTACAAGTAATAAGAGTTTATATTTTTCGTCGATCAGAAGTCGTCGCTAGTAATTATCAAAAATACCAAAATGGCGGTTCTTCAACTATGCGAAATTTTTGTATTCCGCCAGAACAAGTACATAAGATGACGATTCTCGAAAATGGCTACATTCAGCAGAACAACATCACCAAACAGCAACTCATATTAACCTCCACCTTCACATCCAAAGGAGTGATTGCGGGAAAGGTTTCCCTGACAAAGATAAAAATGCCCTGACAGCGGTCGTAAAAAAAAAGAGACGCGTCGATCTTTGCATTCAAAATATAAGGTGCGAAGGCTGAAAACCCATGACCTCCCGTCTGCAAGAAATTTTGGTCAAAAATTTTTCCTTCCCTGGAGTCGAGATGCGGTTCACGTCATCAACGGTGTGAGATAAGCCGTAGAGACACTCATAAAAGTCTGATGGTATGTTTGTGCTTAGGGCATCCGATGGTCTAGGCTCTAGACGTTGTACACCCTGGTCTCACGGCCACGACGTGTGTGTGTGTGTGTCTGTGTGCGTTTGTGTGTGTGTGTGTGTGTGTGTGTGTGTGTGTGTGTGTGTGTGTGTGTGTGTGTGTGTGTGTGTGTGTGTGTGTGTGTGTGTGTGTGTGTGTGTGTGTGTGTGTGTTCGTTCGTGTGTTTGCTTTTCCCTGGGCTTCCACTTGGAATGCCGGCCGCGCATTGGGTGCCCATCCACTTTTATGAGTAACTGCAGAAGCTGCATTTATGTACGTACTCTTGCGGACCTATGACATATCGGAAATATGCAAATATAACTTTCGTCCGTTCTTATGTTCATTCGGTTTTGTTTACAAAAAGTCGCTTTCCTTTATGTAGAAACGCTTTGCTCAACAACGAAAAATTATGTTTCGATGTATCATGATTTGGTTTCAAGTATCTACAAGATTACCTTTTTTTCTCAACATTATACGACTCGAATAACAATGTTTCGTTATTTTGTTGCGGCCGAAGCCGTCACCTTTGCCCTGTGTGCCCGGACATCTGGGCCAGATAACATTCACTGCTGGGAACCGGAGAGAAATTTGGGACTCGAACTCACGACTAAACGAATGCGAGATAAGCAGATTCCGATTAGGCCAACAGCGTACATGTCTGTAATAAGTTTACGATTTAACAGAATTCCCGAGGAAGATATTAACACCCTCACTACGGTGACACATCTTAAGCTGAATAGAATTGGCTGGCCTCATACAGAAGAAAATCAATGTAATATTTCACAGTAGCAATAGGATATAATCTTGACCATTCTGTTAACGTGCGTCACACTCCCTAAAATGGAAGAAAATGTTGCTTGAGAGAATCAATCAATAGAAGAACATAAGTCATCTTAGTAAACACTTAAGTGAGATGACAATGTAAAATATTCCCAGTGGCATGAGATGGTACATACATATACCAAAGGCTTTTTTCCCCTTATAAGGGAGGTAACCAAAAGTAAAAAAAAAAAAAAAAAAAAAAATCACTCCCACCCATTCCGTCCTTATCACACTCCCCTCCCCTCCACCCTCTTCCATCCCTCTTATTTTGGTATTGATAAAAAGAAAGTATGATCAAATTTGTTTACAAAATGAATAAAAAAAATCCTCTTAGTTTCTGAAACGAAAGTTTAGTCGAAAAGGTAACTTATAACAAGTTACTTCTCCCAGTTTTGTCCATAGTTACTTTAAGCTCCTAAACTGCACTTGTAACCTGTTTTTAAGTTAAAAGTTATTGCTCAGGACTTTACTTTGAGAGTAACTTTAGCTGTAAAGTTGTTATCAATAGGATTCTTGGTGGATTTCTGTGATGAACATCTTCTTGTAAAGGAAGTTATTTTCTAAGTCAAACCTCGCTTCGTTGTACCTCAGTTATATTGTAGTATTTCATTTTTATGCCTGTTTCATTTTATTTTACTATGTTTTATTTGCCTATTTACTCATTTATGTGTAAATGTTCTGTTTGTTTATTTGCTTATCAATTTATTTATTTACCTGTTTATCAGTTTATTTATTCTTTATTCATTTGTTCACCTATGTCTTTGAGTAGTTGATTTGCTAATTAGTTATTTGCCATTTTATTGATTTAGTTTAACTTAATTTTTTTGGGTACTTATGTATTAATTACATAGATTGTATGTATATATATATATACATATATCAAGCCTTTTCCCCCCTTACAAGTGAGGTAGCCAAAAAGGAAAAGGCATAAAATCATTCCCACCCATTCCAACCCTATTACACTCCACTCCCCTCCACCCTCTTATCTTGGCATCTCCTGGATGACGGGTCATCTCTGCATCTTGTCCACTCCCCTGGGTCAGAAGCAGTGTCGCAAGACACAGTACATCCACAGCAAGGCAGCTTCATTAAATCGGTGACCCCCCTCTCTGTCCCCTCATGCAGAAAAGGATAAGATGGGGAGAAATCCCTTTGGGCTGCGTCAAATTTTGCTCACACATACTACCTCACCCCCCATCCCCCCGCCCATTCCACCTCATGCATCACAACATCATCCATATACAGTACAACCATTCTCCATTCACCCCTGTCTTCTGTCCTCTCCCGTCCTTCCTCAACAGACATTCCCCTCTTCCCCCATCTTTATCCATAAGGAGCTAAGACGAGAGGGTGACAATGGGGGTGTCTCCTTCCATAGCTAAGTTCTCAGATTCACATCAAACATTCAAAGCATTTCTTTTCGAAAGTTGAGGGTCTTAACTTAGACAATTGCTTAGGCTTGTTTACTCGAATCCCAGTGGAAGATGGTCTAAAGTTGTGAGGAAAAGTTAACTTCTCCAGAAAATGAATTCTCCCCTAAATATTTCTAAAATCGTCGCCTTGACCCGATTATTTTTTCCTTCCTTTCCTTAAGAGATTTTCTTTCGTCGCGTGTTTACTTTTGTTGTGGGACTCCCTTTGCCCCCAGTGCTAAGCAGTCTCTACATGGAGTGTTTTAAAATAAAATATTTGCCCCCGATATTAAATCACTATAAACCATTTGTTTAGATATATAGATCAATTTACTTCTTAGGATAATTTCTGGCGTTCTTTTGATGTGTTTTTTAATACTTTAAGTAATCTAGTATAATCTAGTACTTAGCCCAATATTAAACCAATATATAGGCATTTGTTCAGATATATAGATAAATTTACCTCTTAGAATAATTTCTGGCGTTCTTTTGTTGTGTTCTTTAATACTTTAAGTAATCTAGTATAATCTAGTACTTAGCCCAATATTAAACCAATATATAGGCATTTGTTTAGATATATAGATAAATTTACTTCTTAGGATAATTTCTGGTGTTCTTTTGATGTGTTCTTTAATACTTTAAGTAATCCAGTATAATCTAGTACTTAGCATTAAAATAAAGATCTATCTATCTACATACCAAGGGCTTCGTTCCTCTTATAAGGAAAGCCAAGTTACGTACCCACTCCTACTCACTCCATTCCCCTCCTCCCATTGTTTTCCTCGCATCTTGCCTCCTCGTGGATGATGGACCATCCCTGTCTCCAGCCCACTGATCGGGTGGGAAACAGTGCAGCAGGACATGGAACATCCACAGCAGGGCCGCTTTATTTTCACGGCGATTCACCTTTCTCATCCCCTCATGCGAAAAATGTAGAGGAGGAGAAATCCCTTCGAGCTGCGTCAAAATATCACCCGTACACAACCATTCTCCACTCGTATCTATCCCCTGACTTCTCCTTTCGAAATACTATGGGGAAAAGGATGAGTTTCTCAACATGTTGAAATTGTTAAGGGTATGTCGTCCTTGCATATCACTGTATATAGGAAAATTACAGTCTGTGGAGGTTACCTATATAATTCAGCCAAAGTCCGGAAAAATGTTGCTTTTTGGGTTATTCCTCAGAGCCCTTAACAGCGTTTGTTCTTCCTAATTATTTAGATGAAGATATTAATGTAGTTGTGAAACAATTACAGGTGGTTACCCACCTTGATTTTTACATAAAACTTTAAAAAGGTATGTTACCTTTTTATGAAACTAAAAAATCAAATTTGAGAACCTATACTACCTTCAGTAATGTCATTAGATTTCCATTAAATGAACACATCATATGTGCATATATATATATATATATATATATATATATATATATATATATATATATATATATATATATATATATATAAGCCAAGTATTTCTATCTTGATAAGCTCTCCAACAATTTTGTACATATTAAGAAAAAATGTCATAACCAACTTTGGTAACGAAATTGATGAATCAATATTGGCCGAACAGGATGTAATATTAACACGTGGTGTTTATTTCGATAAAACACAAAAATCTGTGAAATATACACAAATTATCTCAATCATTTCAAAATACATTGGAATAAATTCAATTACAGTTTTAACGAAAATCTTTAAAATCAGTGTTCATCTCCAATACGAACAACTTACTTTTGTTGCAAAGTTAATAGGTACATGATCCCACCAACCATGGCACATTCCTTTGGGTAATTCCAGAAAGGTCCCTGCTGCTAGGCCACGTAGCAACACCATATTTTGTTCCTATATGTATTTTCCTCTAATGAAGAGGGTCTCAGTCTGAAGGTTGAAATATATGGATTACTCGCTACATCTCTATTTTTCTCCAAGTGTTGAATTCTTGTATGCATTATGCATATACAAACACATACACACACTCACTCACTCACTCACACACTTTTCTGTACTCCTTGATAATGTGAATATATCACGAAAGCGCTCGGACTCCGTGTGTTTTTCCTCTTCCTAGTGTACTCTGCATATATGTGTGTTTGTATTCGCCACTAAAGGATCAATCCACCTCGTCACTGTAGCCAAAGTGCTGAAGCTAAGCAGAATTCACGTAAATCCAAAGGTGCAGTTAGGTCAGCCGAACGTTAGCAGACGCCTTCCTCTTGAGGGATCAAAATTGTATGTCGGTAGGAACCAGAATAACACGAAGGTGACCGCAATTGTGGTCCGCGAGCAAATGCAAATAGTAACACATTACTAAACAGTGAGAGGGGAGTGGGTGGAAGAGGGGGAGAAGAGAGAGAGGAGGAAGAGGAAGAGTAGAGAAAGAGGATGGAGAGGAATAGGAATAGAAGAGAAAGAGAAGGGAGAGGAAGAGAGTCGGTGGAGAGAAAGAGAGAGGGAAAATGTAATAGGAATAGAGAGAAAGAGAGTAGGAAAGAGGGAGAGAGACAAAGAATGAGAAAGGGAGGGAAAAGGAAGCTCGAAAAAACGAATGGTGAAAGAGAGAGAGAGAGAGGGAGGGAGTAAATAGAGAGAAGCAGAAGGAGAGTAAACGAGTGAATGGATTTTCTCTCTATTGTCATTCCTTTCTTCCTCTTTCCTCGTTCTCTCCCGAAGTCCTTCGCCAAGAAGCACATGTGATCCTCCACTTCCTTATTCGTTTCTTCTTCTTTTTTTTTTTTTTTTAGTTATGCAGGCTACTGGTTGTGGCTTGACGTGTTATTCACATTTCTCTCTGACAAATTTCCTTTATGATCGTAATCATTTTCATGAAAAAAGACGTCGATTTTCATGTTGTAAGACAACTTGTTCTTCAGAAGAAAACCTGAGTTCTGTTACTCCTAATGAACTTGACTGTGTAAATATTATTTCATTGCGGTGCAATATACTTTGATACTTTTATACCGTAGTTGTCTCACGATAAAGTACATTTTTGTTTGTTAAACTGCATCCAGGCAAAAATGTTAAGAATATGTATTTTAATGTGCATCGTCAAAGAGACTGGAAGTACATTTGTTATCATCTCGGACACAGATCAGAATTATACAAAATTATTTCATTTCATTAAGTATTTTATATTATTCTAGATCCATTGTCTCTTTGTAACAAAATATTTATGACAAAAAGAATATATTACTGGAGGAACAATAAAATATATATTAACGTATTTCTTACATACCATAGGTGGACACGGAATGTTGGTATGTGTGTGTATTGATGCAATGTTTACTTTCTCCAGTTAAAGAAACGATCAAATTAAGTGAATGTTGTGCCTGATTGCAAGGTGCCGTTTTACTTTTAGGAAAATAAGTTGCTTATAACTTGGCCCAAATGTACAGTTCTTTTGCTATATTAAACAACTCTACTCCTTACTCAAAGTCACGTCTCAGAGTTTAGTGTGGTGGAGGAGCGATATAGGATTCTTGCGTCCAGAGTGGGGAACACTAAGTGAAGGATTGTTCGAGTCCTGAAAACCAACGCATAATGACAGTATGGACATGTGATCTTGAATTGTCGAGCTTTGGCCAAGTATTTCATGTTTCGTTACTTTGCAAGAACGGATGATGAGAGCTTAGAGGAAGAGGGGAACAAACGTGTCTCTGACGCGTTTTAGTTTGTTCTCGCCTCGCCATTCCGTCGTCCGAAGTCTGACGGAGATTTCCGATTGTCCTTCCAACCCGACACTAACACATTTGCAGATTTTTTTTCTTTCGCTTAATTGCTCCGAATCTGGAGCTTAGCCAAGGGGGATTTAATTTCCGCGAGAGGAAAATTAGCGACATTCAGTTTAACAAAATATACACTTGAAATGACGGTTTGTCCGAGCCAGTGACGGATTCGATTCTCTAGTGGGCTGGCGACAATGACGTCATTGAGACATGCAAATGACGTCATCAGACATGCGAATGACGTCGTCAGGCCAGCAAAATGGCGGAAGTTTAACCCAGTAAGGACGAGAAAAAACTCCCTTTGACACGCACATTTGTTCATGTAACTATAGATAGAGGACAAGAGCTAACTCTCGCAGATGCTTGGCTGCCGACAAAGGCATCACCTGTGCCCTGTGTGTGTGGACAGCCAGAATAGGTAGTAGTTATTACATTCTAATTAGGGTCGATGAATCGAAGCGAGATTAGAACAAATACTTCATAGTGACATTACCTGACCTCGTGGTGAAATATTCGGCTTTGTTTTGCTCTGGGTTCATGTCGCTGTGGTGGATTCAGCTTCGGTACCGACCCGTGAGTAAAGGGATCTGCTTCAGTCCCCAAGATCCAATGGCGACAGCCTCTTGCCAGTGGGCAGACGGCGAAAGTGAAAGACAACTTTCAGTGACGTCACCAGAGTAACTTTCGAATGAGGAGGAAGCCAGGACAAGCGGAAGTGTTTATTCGTGTTTTTATATTTACTTGTCTGTTTTTATTTTATTTGTTTATTATTTATTACTGTGTATACTTATTTATTTATTTTACTAATTAATTTGATTATTTTACTTATTTATCTATTTATTTATTTATTTATTTATTTTTACTTATTTATTTGTTTATTTATTTATTTCTTCATTTATCTTTTACTTATATATGTTTTTATCTATTTGTTTGTTTATTTCTTCATTTCTTCATTTATTCATTCATTCATTCGTTTATTCGTTTATTCGTTTATTCATTTACTCGTTTATTTGTTTATTCATTTATTATTTTACTCATTTATTCGTCTATTCATGTATTCATTTATTCATTTATTCGTTTATTCACTTATTCGTTTATTCATATTTATTATTTTACTCATTTATTCGTCTATTCATGTATTCATTTATTCATTTATTCGTTTATTCACTTATCAATTTTCATTTTTTTATTAATTCATTCATTTATTCGTATATTCGTTTATTCGTTTATTCATTCATTCATTCATTCATTTATTCGTTTATTCATTCATTCATTCATTCACTTATTCGTATATTCGTTTATTCGTCTATTCGTTTATTCATCTATTCGTTTATTCATTTATTCATTATTCATTTATTCGTTTACTCGTTTATTCGTTTATTCGTTTATTCGTTTATTCATTTATTCGTTTATTCGTTTATTCGTTTATTCGTCTATTCGTCTATTCGTTTATTCATTCATTCATTCATTCATTCATTCATTCATTCATTCATTCATTCATTCATTTATTCATTTATTCATTTATTCATTTATTCATATGTTCAATTATTTGTTTATTTGTTGATCTGTCTATTTCGTCATTTGTTCCTTCTCAAAATATGTAGATAGGAAGAAAAAAATTCCCTGTACAAAAGCGAGATCGAAACCTAACATTCCACGACGAGGAACCCTGCATATCCGAAGGACTTTCTCTTTCGAGTGAAAAGGAAAAAAAAAGGGGGGGGGCAGAGGGAGGGGGGGGGGGAGACACCCTTCCGGGGATGCCCTCCGGACGAAAACGAACAAGGTTATTGACTGCTCCGACAAGACCGTCTCGAACACCAATCGTGCAGAAACGACGTCGCGAATTTTTCCCAGTTCGGGGTCCTCGCGATGAACTCGTTAGTCAAGTTGAGCCGAGAGAAGCGAAGTCGAGTTGCGAGTCGTCAGGCGAAGAGGGAGAGAGAGCGAGCGAGAGAGAGAGAGAGAGAGAGAGAGAGAGAGAGAGAGAGAGAGAGAGAGAGAGAGAGAGATACAGAGACAGAGACAGACAGTGACAACAGTGACAGAGACACACAGAGAGAGAGGAAGGAGGGAGGGAGGCTGGGCGAAGAGAGAGAGAGAGAGAGAGAGAGAGAGAGAGAGAGAGGCAGAAACAGTGACAGTGACAGTAACAGAGACAGAGAGAGAGAGAGGAAGGAGGGAGGGAGGCTGGGCGAAGAGAGAGAGAGAGAGAGAGAGACAGAGACAAAGACAGACAGAGAGATGAAGGAGGGAGGGAGGATGGGGGAACATAAAAACTTAAGGGAGGAGACTGCAAGAGACCATAAGGCCTACATTAGGCAGTTCCATGCCCCTTTCACCTTTCATCCCTCTCATCAATGGTTTCAAAGTTCACCACATTGCTATTAAGTCTATTCCGTTCATTAATCACTGTTGGCAAAGCAGTTCTTGCCTATTTCCTTCTTTAACTTAAATTTGTCCAATTTGAATCCATTATTACGAGTCCTGCCATGCTGCCTTTATATGATGACCTTGCCTACACCACCCTTGTGCCGGTGACCCGTTTGGATGGTTATTAGATCACTCCGCACTCTTTGTCTTTTTAGAGTGTAAGTTGTGGTGTCTAAGCCTGTCTTTGTATGGTAAATTTCTAAGCCTATGTGTCGTTTTTGTCATTATCCTCTGTACTAATTATAGTGAATTAATATCTTAATATCTACTGAATATGAAGAGAGATGGAAGGAGAGATGAGGAAGTAGCTAGATCCTCTTGATAACCCAAACATGTTATGATGGAGCGGTTCTATGTTTGTCCTTAACATAAGGTCTTCCGCGTCATGTCTGTCCTTAACATAAGGTCTTCCGCGTCATGTCTGTCCTTAACATAAGGTCTTCCGCGTCATGTCTGTCCTTAACATAAGGTCTTCCGCGTCATGTCTGTCCTTAACATAAGGTCTTCCGCGTCATGTCTGTCCTTAACATAAGGTCATCCGCGTCCACCTTCAGGAACTTACTGAAACCCATTACCAAAGAAGAAAAGAGGAAAAAAAAGTGGTTTGGTCACCACAGGAAATATTCGGGTGACCCCTCCCGACGTTGGGGGTCGGGTGGAGAATGACCCTCGTGGGTACCATTTATCGCGAAACTCCATAAATCGCGCGACACTTTCGCGTCGTCGCGCCACCGAGCGGGTTTCTGTTCCTTACAAACGTGAAGAAGAAAGGGTACTCTAATAAGTGTCTGTCACCCGTAGATTATACCTGGGTTTCTGGGAGTTTTTATTTTCAATTGAATAAAGTAGTCTCGTTATCGTCAGAATAGAACCTTTGAGTGTAGAGATCAATCGAAATAGTTGTATATACAACTTCATTGCGAGAGCCCCCCAATTGGTTTGATGTAATAGGATTAGCAAAACTAAAAATTTCTTGGGTGCTAGAGGTCTCCTTTAAACTGAAAAAGAAATCCCGTAACTGTGTAAAAACAGAAAAAGGAGAAAAAGGCCCGACGCCCAAAACGACTTAACGTACGATCTCAGACGTTTCTTGTTCATCATTGTCAGACACACGGAGGACGCCGAAAGGAAGAGGAAAATCGATTTCTTCTTCACAAAGTCGGGACTGTGACCAGCCAACCCTGCAAGACACATGTTCATTCGTCGGGCAGAAGAATATCCCAGAATCCGTTCATTGCGAAAACAACACACAATTGAGGTAATCCGAAAAAGAAGGAAAGAAATAAGAAAGATCGAGAGAGCAGGAGGGGAATGACCCTCTCAAAAAAACAGCCTCCTTTGTTGATGTAGGAAACCAGATGGACACAAAGCTCGTTTCCAATTCGCTTGCTCGTCATTAAATGATGTTGGATTTGACTAAAGAAACCCAAGAAATTATCTATTGTCTGCCAAGGTAGATATAGCCAAGAACCCCCTTATATCCTGATTATGCATTGTTCCATACAAAAATACTCCTCTTGTTCGAATCTTGGCATGTGAAGATCCAACCTTGTCATGTAAAAATCTGTTTCCGTCCAGAAGAGGTACAAGAACGGGCAAATGTGATTAATATTTTTTCTGTTATTAAAGAAGTGTGAACTTCAGCTGAAATGTATTAGCAAATATTTCTCTTTTTATGATGAGGAGTGATTAGAAGAATGAGAGAAGTAAATACGAATAGACACCGAGAACGAGAATGAACGGGGAATGTTACGCGAGATAAGCTTTCAAGAATGCAATTAAGTGAGGAAGGATACATTCTTTTGTGTTCGTGGCATTTCTTCGGATTCTTCATTTTTTCCCAGTGATGAAATTCTTCCAGTTCCTTCCACCTGATATGGAGGATTTTGATCCGAAGCATCTTGATCTGTGCACGAAGATTGCGCTTACTTGTGTTACAGTATCCCCGCAGTCAACCAAACCTTACTCGAGATGTTTCAGAACTTTGCAAATGCGCCTTTCAATACTGTTGCTTTGATACATTAAAATCTCCTTTGTCATAAAAATATTAATATGTAAGTAATTACGTTAATTAAGAAACGATGAAGGACACATTTCCATAGATTTGATGCATCATCGGTCAGGATCGGATGCCCGGAACAGTATTTATGATGAACGAGAGACTGAAGCATTATCTTGTGGGCTGAATAGCGGATGACACTCCGTGGGAGGGACGTTCAGTGTCTCCCATTCCCTGTTCTCCCACTCCCCATTCCCTGTTCTCTTACTCCCCATTCCTTCCCACTCCTCAAGCACCCCCCCCCAACTCCTTGTACTCCATTTTCTTTTTCTTTTTTTGTCTAGTACTCCTAGTATACGTCTCATCACCTCCCCGACACACTGATTCCTCCAACAACGATATAAACAGACGACGTTCTAGTCAACTCTGTTTTTATTTTTCAGATGAGGGAAGAACTAATCTCAAAGGTCTACAAAACCTTGTCTAAACACCACCGCAATTTACTTAAATAGTTTACTAGTCCTCCTCCTCCCCGCCCCAAAGCAGTTTATTTTATTGATGAGTATCGTATTCCAGTAGTACTTGGTCATTTGTAATTCCCTCGTCGAAGACCGCCATCCTCTCCTGATCAGACGTTTCACCATTTCCAGGTATTCACAACGCCCATGTCGTCCCTTAAGTTCTTTGCAGTATCTTTCAGAAACTGTGGTCACTCCCTCAAGCTTCCTGCCATGTTGGTTGCCTTTCTGACTCATCTACTGGTGACCGGTCGAAATGTCCACAGTGCACGGAGTCAAAACGTCCACAGCCACCAGTCAAAACGTACATGCTGATCCACACCATCTCAAGGACATGAGGATGATCCAAACAAATAGTTTTTGTTTTTTTCCAGGATTGACACTTTCAGAGTGGGGATTTGTCCGGTGGAGTTTTGTCCGATTGGGGTTTCGTCCTGGTGGTACTTTGTCAGTGGAGAAATGTCCGTTCACCACATCTGACATGTCCGATCTGATCTTCGGTCACATAGGTAAGTCTAATCGGTGACCAGATTGATAGTGGTCTGATTGAAGTTGAATTTTGTTAATTTTTCATCATTTTGTTCTACTTCTTTGATCTTGGTGTCCAGCTTTTTGTTAATTTTGTTCTACTTTTTTTTTATCTTGGTGGTAATCTTTTTTGTCCATACTTCTTTGATCTTGGTGACCAGCTTGTGAGTTCACTTTAATTTGCTTTAATAAATTCATTTTGGTGGACTGATAACGAATTGAAAATTGTCCGTACTTCTTTGATCTTGGTGACCAGCTTGCGAGTTGAAATTTAATTTTCTTTAATTAATTCATCTTGGTGGACTGATTGCGAGTTGAAATTTGTCCGTACTTCTTTGATCTTGGTGACCACCTTGCGAGATAAATTTAATTTTCTTTAATTAATTCATCTTGATGAACTGATTGAGAGTTAAATTTTGTGTAATCTAAGCCCTTTCACTTCTCATTTGCAATCAGTCTTTCGCCCAGCCCGAATACGGTCTATTCTTGCAATAGGCTTTCATCACTTCATCAAGAATGTTATTCTGTGGACGCTTTCACCCGTGGACAGTTTGGTCCGTGGGCCTTTTGACTTTTGGAGATTTCGACATGTAGACGTTTCGACTTGTGGACGTTTTGACCTGTGGATATATTAACCCATGGACATTTTGACCTGTGGCCGTTTTGATCCGTGGGCGTTTTGACTTATGGAGATTTCGACATGTAGACGTTTTGACTTGTGGACGTTTTGACCTGTGGATATTTTGACCCGTGGACATTTTGACCTGTGGCCGTTTTGATCCGTGGGCGTTTTGACTTATGGAGATTTCGACATGTAGACGTTTTGACTTGTGGACGTTTTGACCTGTGGATATTTTAACCCGTGGACATTTTGACCTGTGGCCGTTTTGATCCGTGGGCGCTTTGACATATGGAGATTTCGACATGTAGACGTTTTGACTTGTAGACGTTTTGACCTGTGGATATTTTAACCCGTGGACATTTTGACCTGTGGCCGTTTTGACTTATGGAGATTTCGACATGTAGACGTTTTGACTTGTGGACGTTTTGACCTGTGGATATTTTGACCCGTGGACATTTTGACCTGTGGCCGTTTTGACCCGTGGACGTTTTGACATGTGGAGATTTTGAATGGTAACCCATCTACCCACCAGGCCTCTTACCATGCATGAGTCTGTGTTGCATGAAAAGAACGACTTACTTTCCAAACATATGCCTTATGTTCAGAGAGCTGCTGTACTGTTTTATATCCATGGTTTAGTAATTGCGTAGCTTTTAACCACAATCCAGTTCTCCCCTTGTTCAATTCAATGAAAGGGTCATTGGTGACACTTAATTTCGCGTTAGTGGACTGAGCAAGCCCCCTCCCGTTTCTTTATTAGCAATTAACAAAATTATCTCCAATTTCCTGCGTCAGCTAAACCCCAAACCATCACAACCAGTGGTGATGTATTCTTTAATATAACATTAAAATCTGGTCCTGCTGATTGAGGATATTTGTCAACCCCCCCATGGACGAAATGAGTCAAATTAAAACTGTCATTAGAGATGCAGGATTACAAGTAATACTGGTTTGATTACAAGAGGAGGGACACGATAGGTCGTCCAATAATGAAAGATAAATCAGCTGTTTTTCTGGACAACGGGACAGCGTAAAGATTATATACATCTATTGGTTTGAGAGGGTTTGATTAATTTTGTCAAAAAGAGATAATAAAAATGTCACTCGTAAGGAGTAATTGACTAATTTTTGCAGAACAATTTGATCTATATGTTTGTATATTTATTCATTTATCTATCTATGTATGTATTTATATATCTGCTGTTTTTTTATTTATCTATTTATTTATATATTTACGATTTATTTATTTATCTATTTTTATCTTATTAACTATTTGTGTATTTATTCATTCATTTATCTATTTATTTGTTAATTTACAAATTTCTGTATTTGCTTATTTATTTTCTTTACTTATCTATTTATTTATCCATTAATTATTTTTTCTATTTTCTATTCATCTACTTATTTGTCTGATTTTATTCGTTTATTTAGTTATCTATATTTTTTAATTTATTTAACTATCTATACACACACACAAACACACGTACACACACACACACACAGATATATATATATATATATATATATATATATATATATATATATGTATATATATATATGTATATTTTCTTGCAGACAGACGAGGTTAAATGCTATTGAAGATTCATTTTTGATTATCTTCTTGCGTATAGTCTCTATACGACGAATAGTTGACTTATCATTTTCTGTAAGTCTGTTTAGGAGATCTCTTATATTGGCCGACGTTTCGGAACTCTCTTGTTCCATCTTCCAGGGCGATATGATGTGTCAAGTTTTCTGTGTAGGTTATATATGGGATGTACGGATCATGGACACTGTGTCGAGGAAAAGTTGGATGCTCATTGGTGGATGGTAGCCAATGAGCGTGCGTTGTTTTCACTCGCGGGGGGGGTGGTCTCTCCCAGTGGGCGAAGCGATGGGGTTCGTTGGTCGCTTAGCACTTAGTCTTTTGCTAGATGGCAAGACCCGTAGGTCTTCCACCTGGATGTTGATTGATGGCTGCTTTGCTTGAATGTAGAGTGCTTCAAGGAGTAGCAACCTTCGTGGATCTCTTTCTCTGTCAATGATTGTTGTGTTGTGGTACTGATATTTTCTTGTTAGTGGTCTGTTGAGTTTGGTAGTATGGTGGGACTTTATGGATCCGTTACTCAAATGGCATGTCAGGCGTCTTGTAAGCTTAGTGGTTGTCATACCAATGTAAGAATGAGGTCCACACTCCTCACTATTGCAGCTATATTGGTATACAACATGGTCTTCTTGTAACTCTGTTTTCGTTGTGTTGGGGCGATTACGTATCATTAGTTGGGATGGACCTACGGGTCTTGCCATCTAGCAAAAGACTAAGTGCTAAGCGACCAACGAACCCCATCGCTTCGCCCACTGGGAGAGACCACCCCCCGCGAGTGAAAACAACGCACGCTCATTGGCTACCATCCACCAATGAGCATCCAACTTTTCCTCGACACAGTGTCCATGATCCGTACATCCCATATATAACCTACACAGAAAACTTGACACATCATATCGCCCTGGAAGATGGAACAAGAGAGTTCCGAAACGTCGGCCAATATAAGAGATCTCCTAAACAGACTTACAGAAAATGATAAGTCAACTATTCGTCGTATAGAGACTATACGCAAGAAGATAATCAAAAATGAATCTTCAATAGCATTTAACCTCGTCTGCCTGCAAGAAAATATCCTACCTGGCTACACAAAAATATATATATATGTATATATATATATATATATACATATATATATTTATACAAGGTACTCTCTGTCATGTTACTGTACCTCATGTGTGTTCTCGGGATGTGGTTAAAACGATAGATACCGGACGACAAATAACAGTCGCTGTGGTAAAAGAATTTACCAGGTTCTTTTGTACGCTCAGCCATGGTACTGTTGGTAGCGCTGTGGCTTAGCATTACAAATAACTCACAATAATCGGTTTTGGTCCGGGCGACGTCAGATGACCTTATTAAAGGGATCAACGTTATTTGGGTTTGGCTGTCAGTGATTAAGTTAAATACGTTCTGGTCTGATGTCCTAATTAGCAGACTGTTTCATGATTACGCGTGGTGTTGATTAGGTATTTTAGTTTCGTGTCATTGTGGGTTCAACGATGGTGTTTACCAGAGTTATGCAAATTGTCATCGCGTCAAAAATATCCGTACCGAGTGATGTTTATTTTCTAATTCCGAATGTCATCAGACAACTTTATCCATCAAAGGGATTACATCAGATATTGATGATTAAAAATAAATCAGTGTTAAGGTAATATAGTCTGCCCTTGATTGGTCTTTTCTAAAACCGTTTTCTGTTACGACTGCAGGGAATTCCCATTTGTGGTTGTTTATTACCGTAGATTTACCAAATTCCTTATGCTGGCTTGTCATCACCGTAGACTTAGAACATAAGAATGTGGCTGTAGGAGACCATAAGGTCTACACTAATCTGTTCCATGTCCATTACCACCTATTATCCCTATACACAAATTTTTTTAACATTTTCTGAAAACAACTGATAGTTTTTTCGCTCACTACATGGTTACTAAATCTATTCCATTCGTTGACCACTCTATTGGTAAAATTATTTCCTTAAATCTAAATTGTCCAATTTAAATCCTTTACTGCGAATCTTGTCATATTGTCTTAGTATGACGACCTTATCTGCATCCACCTTGTTAAAACCTTTGATCCACTTGAACACCTCTAATAGATCACCCCGGACTCTGCGTCTTTCCAGAGAGTGTAAGTTAAGGTGCCTCAGCCTGTCCTCGTGAGCTAAATTTCTGAGCCAAGGTATCACTTCTCGTGTTCTCTGTTGTCGTTCTGGAAACTTTAGATTCTTCAGCTTCGAAAGTGACCCTGGCTTAAGAGGAGACTCTACTCATCGTCATCCTCAAGTGATCCTTTACCTACAACAGGTCATTCTTGTCTTTCAGGATTTTATCCTGACCAACGCCAGCCCAGTCCATTCAGCTTGAAAGAACGCTTTTTCATCTAACAGGTTAAATAAAAACTGAGCAATCTCGATTGATTAGACCATTTAATCCCAGTGTCATTTATCTATTTACCTATCTACTACTTACTTATCTATATGTATGTCTATCTGTCGAACTATATATCCATCCAACTATCTATCTATATATATATACATACATATATATATATATATATATATATATATATATATATACATATATATATATATATATATATATATATATATATATATATATATCTGCCCAACTATATATCTATCTATCTATCTGTGTGTATGCATGCATTTATGGAGGATACCCTTTACTGTTCCCACGGTTGTGAATTTCGCCGCTGACAACCATCGCTTCTATCCCTGTGGCGCCGAAGTGAAGGTAAAGTAACAGAACTGGACGAGAGAATGTCTAAGGAGAGCTACAATAGGAAGGAGAGACATCGGAAGTTATAAGTAATCTTTCTTTTTTTTTTGGGGGGGGAGGGGTTGCAAATTATTCTTCCGTTATAGAACAATATACCGTGACTTCATGAGACTCATGCATTGCGTACAAAAAAAAAGGGGGGGGGCATGATTGTGAGGATAGAGGTCGACACTTCATAGGGTGGAAGGAGACCGGATCCTGCGTTGTATTTGGTTGACTTCCGGGAAGTGCAAAGACAAACCAACGCTTTTTCCACATTCCGTGGCCGGGGTTAGATCAAACACGGGACCTTTGACTTGACAATTAGGATTGATTGATTGATTGATTGGTTCAATGACTGATTGATTAGTTGGTTTACTGATGTGTATTTAGATAGAAATATAGATAGATAGATATATAGATAGATAAACAGATATATAGATAAACAAGCATATAGACAGTCAGGCACTTAGATAAAAATGCTAGGTTTTCCCTTTCAGTCGTGAAACCGATCCTAAAGATATATATCCATAATTTTTGTGGATGGTATAACCTTGGTAGCTCAGTATCATTAATGGTCTACACCGGGAACTGATTAGGACCATGAATGGACATACGGGAGGCCAGGATGGTTGAGTGATTGAAAGCCTTTATGGTCAGAATACGCTTATTTCCATCCCAGATTTATTCTAAGTTACAGCAGAGACCATTCAAAATTGCCAGAAAGGAAACTGGTTTAGGGAGCTCGAAGATCAAATGAAGAATTACTGGATGACGTTGAATCCAAAATAGCCTCTCGTGTTTGCATTCAAAATATCTTAGTCGAGTCCATATCAGTCAACACATTTGGCCCGACAAGCGGAGGTCGCTTCGAGCTAAAGAAAAACAAAACAACAACGGGGAGGTGATTTCCCCCACGACAGGTAAGTTCCACACGCGTTTTCACAGAATTATTCCGTGTACCGTTCCACCAAGGTCACGAAGCACAGTTCGAGGACTTGCATGACCCCAAGGGTCTACCGGGAGACCCTGACAACACGCAGAGGTATACATAATTGACCTAATTCCCAAGCATCATCAGCTCGCAAGGACCATGGGGGTATTTGAGGTAAAAATATCGTTGTGACGATTTGTTCCGGTCGATCCAGGTCTGTAAGGAATAGAAAAAATATCTCCATCAGACTATATTGATTTTAGAAATCTGTCTTAATTAGAGTATCTATTTACTTTTGGTGGCATTAGGTCATGCCTACCACACTTGACATCTTTGCTTTCAAAGGGATCACATGGAACTGACTGAAATAGCCTGGCGGTAGACCAGATAAAAGGACAAGTCCCAATGGGTATAGGAAGGGTTATTCTTTTAATTTGTCATATTTCTATTAAAAAAAGTAAACCCAACAATAATATACATTAAACGAAAAAAGTTAGGGTCCTCTTCCTGGCAGAAGACTGAATAACGGGTGTTGTCCCCATCTTTTCTCTCCTCCTGTCTTTCCTTTAATCATTTCCTCCTTCCTGAACCCCTTTCTCCACCTTACCTTAACCCTTCCAAAAATAGGGAAGGAGCTAATCAAAATACGAGTGGTTTAGCTCGTTTGCAGCCAGAGGTGTCAGGTACAGATGAATTAAATAGCCTGGAGACACTGAGAATTATATAGGATATGAGTGCCACTCGGTAAAAATGGAGTCAAGGATTTTGTTCTGTCTGAAACAGCAATATTTCGTTCGGCCCTGGGAGACTTCAAGTTTAAGTGAGATTTTGCAAAATGTTTTTTATCTCCATGACGTGGTCGAGCGTGACTCTTCAAACGTGTTGGGCTGATGACAGATGATGCGACCAGTAAGGGCTGTCCAAAAATACCTGGAAACAGAAAAATGAATTTGTTTGTCTCATGATTGTGAGGTGAAGGCAAGAGATGGAGATGGAGCACGCCATCTCTGCGACTTCGCAGTGATATTGATCGAGTCGCTTCCGTGATGAGATTTTTTTTTCGATTGTTTCCCGGAGGGGCGGGGGAGGAGGAGGAGGAGGAGAGGGACAGAAGAATCGAAACCCCATTTGTTGACATACTGTCCCTTCCAAGCACCTTTTAGAACAGTGGTTCCCAAACTTTTTCAGACTGTTACCCAGTTTACCGTACCATATAAAGCATGTTACCTCTTTCACAAAATGTTGTCAGTATTGATATATATGGCTAAATTAAAACACTAGAGATATTTTCGTTTATTGATTGTATTTGAACATTGTGCATCTCTAATGACTATTGCCAAAGATGTTAAAAACATCAGTGGGATGGATGGAGTTGCATGATTGAAGCTAGTTGAGGAATTCTTGGCTTCTTGATTTTCAGAATTATTAACTTTTTTTCTGTCACCCCTCCATTAACCCCCGAAATTTTGTTAAATTACCCCCCAGGGATTTACCCCCCGTTTGGGAACCACTGTTTTAGGAGATGCGAATCTACCTCGTCATGATGCCGTTACGCCCCCTGTATCTATTTTTGTGTCTCGGTTTTTCTCCCTGAGATTCGGTGATGGGAATCCTTAATTAGAATCTAGACCTCCCGGCCGGTGGAAATGTGGCCACCGAATCTCGAGGCCACGTCTCTGCTTACCCCTTTGTCCAACTCGAGCACGACCCTTCATTACGCAAACCCCCGAGTCGACGGGGCGGGTAGTCGACTTCACTCGTCTCGCCTTCTCTCGTGACGCGACCCGCGACGGGATAGTGGTCACGTGACCCGTTGCGTGACTCCGTGTCACGAGAGCCAATGGTGTCACCTTTGAGAGCGTTGTTCTGAGTGCGTGCACATACAATTGGTTCCACGTGTAAAGACTGGTGTTTTCTAGTTCGGTGTAAGAAACGTACTTATTCACGCCGTGGAGTTCAAAATACATCGTAGATTTATAATAGGTATAATTTTATTTACCCTCATTCAACACGTTTGTATTGTATGTATACAATGTAAACGTGCCCCTTTTACAGTTGCCTAAAATACTACAGCCACTGTACTACTTAGAACTGAAAAATATGACAACAAAGCGTACTTACCTATGAGTATTTACCTAGATGCATTTACCTGATTGTATATGCTTAAATGTGTATTTACAAGACCGAATGGGTCACCATACATTCCACCTCCTTGTCTCTTAGTTCAAACCCAATATCATTTAGTCTGTATTGAACTCCACTTTGAGTGTCCTCATGCATACGAACACACGTGCTGTCCCTCTCTCTCTCTCTCTCTCTCTGTATGTGTGTTGTGTGATGCGTTGTGTGTGTGTGTGTGTCCATGTGTGTGTTGTGTTTGTGTGTGTGTGTGCACGCGCGTGTTTGCTTGTGTATGTGTATATATAAGTGTACGTGTTTGTGCATGCGTATGTGTGTTTGTTTACGCGTGTGTGTGTATGATGTTCTTACGTGCTGGGCACATTTCTTTTTATTTGTCTCAGCAAGGAGTACCTCTATGTGTGTATGTCAGTATTGCCACTTTGTAGTCATTTTTCACTGACTTATGACAAAAATAGCCTCATGTGGGTATTTTTGTGGGACGACATTTCTTTTTTTTTAGTGGGAGGGGGTATTTATTTATCTTGTTTTATTTCTATTTTATTTTATTTTGCAGGAGTCTAATTCATTGTGAGAATTTTGAGGGTATTTATTTTCTTACCATAGGACAGGTTTTCTAGAAATATTAAAGAAAATTAAATATCTTTCAATAAAGTAGATAGTAGTTGTTTGGGTTTGTGACGAAATAACGACCACGCCAATGAATTTCCGACAGAATGTTTTCTCTAGCGCACAAGTTCCTAAAATCATGACACTTTCACGTCTACAAATGCACGGTCAAAGACAAAATAAGTATACAAAAAAAAATGAAAATAAATGAAATAGAAAGAAATAGCTCCTTCCATTTTGCACTGTCTTGTCAACGAGAAAGTACAGTCAGCATTATGGGACGGTTTGAAAAAAAATATCCAAGGTATAAGGATGGGAGTGTATTTAGGGATGGAATGGGTGGGAATTATTTTTTGGTTTTCTCTTTTTGGCTACCTCCCTTGTAAGGGGGAAAAAGCCTTAGTATATGTATGTATGTATAAGGATGGGTTTCTGTTGTAAATTTCCTATTGTGAATTTAGTGCGTCTGCTAGAGAATTTCAGGAAACCGTACTTGTGTTTCTGTTTATTAATGTTCTAGATACATTCAAGTTTTTCTTATCAGGACTATTGTACATTGCAATTGAGCAACAGGATTTTATTCTTTTTTTCAATATGGCTGAATATTTGGATTTTTATTATTTGGAAATGTTTTAGATATCTGAAATTCCATTTTTGGAATATTGGTCAGTAGTGGATTTTATGCTTATGACAGATTATCCCATTACGCTGAAGAAAGCAAAAATCGAATGGTTATGTTCAAGGTCTTCCGTGAGTCTGTGAATATAGAATAGTAAAACTCGTTTATATGGGTCCAGAAGCCTCTGGCTGTGCCCCTGAGTGAATTTCTGTTTGTTCATCTCTTTATCCAGTCTGTATGACTTTCACCTTTTCAGTCGTCTGACACCTTTCATGGAATTTGTTCAAGTTAGCAGCCAGGGTCCCGACACAGGAAAGTGCCGCCCCCTACACACCACCACTACCACCACCTTCCACATCTGATGGTCACAAGCACGATTCACATGTAACATTCATCCACAAAACAGCGTTTATACACACATCATTCATACACACAACTCATGGTGAATAAATCATGTATTAAAAGTACATTAGGGGGAATTTCTTTTACCTTCTTTTCACCAAAATTGCCCCCACTTCCCCAAAAAAACGTACCGCCCCGGGGCATTGCCCACTCCCCACCCCCTGCCCCTCCCTTTGTCGGGGCCCTGTTAACAGCTTATTCTTGACTCAGATCAAACTAAGAACAGAGCGTTTTGAACGATCGAGAAACAATTCTTGTCCCAAAACAGACCCTGACCAGAATCAAGTCGTTTTGGCGTCAGCTAGAAACAATTTGTGGCTGTATAACACGTTAACTCTTTGTTTACTTGTCCCTTCTTGCCTCGTCTTTCTTCTACTTTTCTTTTTTCATTAATTTCGTTTTCCATCACCCTCTTTCTCCTATTTTGTCTTTTACTTTTTTCATTCCTGCTACTCTCTTTTCTTTTTATTATTTCTTTCTTTTTTAAGTGAGCAAGCCGAAAGAACAAGCTACAGGTGATGAAATAGAGAATCTGGAGGAAACGAAAAACAATCGAAACGCGTCATCCGACTAAGCCGAGAAAACGCTTCTGGTCGAGAGCGTCTTGAAGTGGGAAGGATTATAAAAGGGGAGCAGACACCTCCAATGAATGAGAAGAAAACGTTGCATCTGTGTCCTTCTGTGCCTCGACCTCGTAACCGAGAAGAACCAGATCTGACCTTAAACGACTGAAGTCGGTTACCATTTGCACTGCCTAATCATGTCGCCTCTTCATCTCCCGCAAATTGCTGAAGGAATAAGTCGCCGCCGCGTCCGGTAACGAGTAGATAAGAATCGGGTTCACAATTCATTTCACCATTCAAACCTCCCATTTGCATCCCTTATACTGTATGATAGAGCAGTGTGGTTGTTTGTGTAGGTGTGTGTGTGCACGCGCGCTTGTGTGTGTCTTTCTGTCTGCCTGTAAGGGACAGCCTAAACTGCATATTGTTTTTCAACAGAAATTGGTATGAAAGTGAAAAGTAACTTTCTAATTGCAAGAAAAAGAAGCTCCACACGTCGATTGAAAAAAAATATATATATATATATATATATATATATATATATATATATATATATATATATATATATATATATATATATATATATATATATATTACAAGATAAAATAAAATAGAAAATAAAAGTTAAGAAGAATAATTCCCACGTCGACTGGAAAATAATTTCGCTCGGAAATGAGTTTCCAGTGGCCACACTTAGGCCCGACCATTTCTTTGCACCAATTATTTTAGTTGCCTCTTAATTCAATCCAGTGTAATGGTATTTCTTTTCCATTTTTTTACTATTTCTGTTTACGGTAGATGAAGATTTTTGAATATGGATTATGTAACACTGCAGTAATGGAATGACCTTATTTAGTTGCCTCTTAATTTAATCCAGTATAATGTTTTTTTTTTTTTTCATTTTTTGACCATTTCTGTGTGGTGTACTTGAAGATTCTTTAATATGGATTATGTAACACTGCAGTAATGGAATGACCTTATCTAGACACAAATGCACAAGTATTGAGCAACATATGTTTATTTGTATATCACATCTTTTTCTTTAATCTTCAAATGAGAGGTCTCAAGATATCAGCAAATAAAGCTGTGCCAGGATGGCCAAATCTCCAAGAGGTGACCTAACCCAGGTCTGGTGCCACCAGTACTTTTGGTTATGGAAAATATAAAAAATAAGAAGCTGTCATTCACTTTTTTTTTTTTTTTTTAGAGAGAGAGAGAGAGAGTGGGTATGGGCGAGGGAGAGCACGGTGAAGACCAAGAAAAGACCCCTCGACAAGGCTACAGTCTATTCCACGACGTGTAGGCTATCCACTCACTGATAGACTACAGTGCACTAACACTTATTTTTATCTTCTCGCCAGCAGAAGGTACAAGCATTGCCACAGAACCGTGTCATGAAGAATATGAGTATGTTGGAAGTTCCGTCCTGGTCTTGCGCTTACGTAATGCAGAGTCCAGCTTGGTGCCTCTCACCATCTGAGTTCGGTTGACTGTTCTCTTGGGTGGTCATTAATACCCCCAGAAAGAGTCTGTAGCGCAGAGAAGACTCTCAGAAGCTCTGTAGATGGGCCGCGAGATCTATCGGGCGGAAATGTGTGGTTTCTAAGCACAGCTCATTAAGGCCACGTCACACTACGCGTTTGTGTTCAAACACAGCCGTGGGTGAGTGACGCACGCTACGCAGTTCATCCCTGGCATTTCTGGCTTTGAGCAGGCGATGTTTCACTTACCATGGGCATATGTTACCCTTGTACGGTTCTGTCAGTCGAATAACGTCCTCACGACACCAGAAGAGCTGCAATTTCTGTTGCATGATGAGTGAGACGGTTTGGTGAGTCTTCTGTCACGCATCATTAACCCATCACTACTTGAAGGATAGTGGCGCGAAACTAGTGCCCCGCGCTTCTCAATTTGAGTGTGTTGCGGGGACCGTCAGTGTTATAGTTCCCCACGATTTGTCGCTTAGTGTGACTGGGTCTTCACACCCATACCGATAGCCCTCCCCTATCACGGCATTGTGCTACTAATACGTCTATTTTTTATTGTCATGTTTATGATGTATGATTTTTAAGTATGGTATATATCCAAGGTAACTGCATTATCTATCCTATGTCCCTCTTTGCCCCTTAAACATTCATTTTAGAAGAAACCATCGGCAAAATTTATTTCCTGTTCTTACGTTATTTTGTTCGTTTCCACGGCACCCCTTTGATAAGGCAAAAGTTGAATATAGTTCTATTAACTTTCACTTTCTACATATCTAAGCTCTCATTTTCCCATTACTCTTTACTATCTACAAACTAAAACAAAGCTTGTATTTTTCTCGATTTTTCCATACCTGATTTTTCTTGCGTTCGTTCATTGTTTTAGCTATGTGGAGTATCCAATGTAAATAGAAATGGTTAAGTCTACAAAAGTAAGAAAGCAGTTGCTCACAGAATTTGGATTACATCCTCTTTACAAGGGGAAAAGGGACTTTCAGGTATGTATACGTTTGTATTAATCATGTATGGGGGTATTGACTGTTGTATAAGCCTTGTATGGGTTACTGACTGATCTGATCGGTGATATATTATTTTATTATACTGCATAAGACAGTACCAATCGACACCTTGACACAGTTCCATACAATGTTGCTGCTTATGATACACTATCCAGCCAGTAACAATTAATATATAAATGTCATGTGTAGAATTATGGGCTGGCGTATCAGCAGAGTGCGGCTTCCATGGCCATGCCTACATCATAAGTTGTGTGTGGATGGGAAGCCCACCATGTAAGAGGTAAGAGACTGCATACGGTACGTTTTATGCGGTACTTTGGGTCTTCTGTGACATCCGTACAGACTATAATTACACATTATTTTATGATTAGAAAGAGTGGAGACTTATCTCAACTCAAAGAGGAATGCTGATCACTTTTAACTTTAACTGTAGTGGCGTAACTAGGTGTGTGGGAGGGGGGGGAGAGGAGGCCCAAATTTCAAAGTTACCCCGTGGGCGTGACCCCTAAGAAGTGTCTCAACTTTCCACATAAAAGCGGTCAATAAAACTATTAAATATAGAGTCTTATAAAGATATAGATAAAAATATTACATCTAAAGCGGCAGCATTTATTACGGTTATGTTAACTTCTCTTAGGGAGGTTGTCTTGTGGTTTACAAAGTCATTAGATTTTCTGCTGCAAATTTTTTAGATCTTTATTTTACTTGGCAAACAGTCCACTAGACTATAAAAATAATCGAGTAAGTGGGTTTGCCCCACACCTATCATAACTCTAACTTCCTTCCATTTCATTCTTTCCTTACACTAAACCCCCAAATCCCCACCTCCCTCCCTTTCCCCATCTAATCTATTCTGCCCTCTAACTAACTAACATGGTAGCCATTGTAGGCTTGATGCTAGAATTCTGATGTTCTGATTAATCCTGAATCTGTATGTAACTTGTTGCCTAGATTTAGGACAGTTCATAGTGTATAATAGCTATACTGACAAAATGCCTCAGAAGTGGAGTTACTGGAATACTGGTAAGTGCTTTTAACACTGTTTATTGTTTTATCAGATCAGTATTTATTTTTTACTAATCCTGCTATAGCAGGCAAACTGTTAGTATATATTATTCAGGTTGTATAGACAATTTTACATACATATACCAAAGGCTTTTTCCCCATTACACAGGGGGGTAGCCAAAAAGAAAAAGGCATAGAAACCACTCCCACCCATTCCATTCCCTACATATTCCACTTCCCTCCACCCTCCTCCCTCCCTCTAATCTCACCACCTACTGGATGACGGGTCATCCCTGCATCCTGTCCACTGGCCTGGGTCAGAAGCAGTGATGCAAGACACAGCACATCCACAGCAAGGCCACTTCTTAAATTAGGCACCCCCCCCCCTCTCTCTCCATCCCCTCATGCAGAAAAGAAGACAGGGAGAAATCCCTTCGGGCTGCGTCAATTTTTTTCCTCATACATACTTACTCATCCCCCCCCCCATCCCCCACCCATTCCCCCACATGCATCACATCATCATCCATACACAACCCTTCTCCATTCACCCCTATCTTCTGTCCTCTCCCATCCCTCTTCAACAGACATTCCTCTCTTTTTAATGCCCCTTTCACCCCATCCATCGATCTCACTCTAGGACACCCCCTCATATTCACTCCTTCCACTGCTGCCTTCCACACCTCTTTTACCAATCTTTCTTCACTCATTCTTTTCATGTGCCCAAACCATCCTAATACACTTTCATCAACCCTATCTCCCTACTCCCTTTCCGCTCCTGTTCTCCTCCTCACTCTATCTAGCCTAGTAACCCCTATTATATTTCTCAGACTTTTCATCTCAAACACATTCAAACTCCTTCTCTATTCCTCTCTTATGTTCCATGTTTCTACCCCATATAGTGCTGTTGGCACAATCACTCCTTCATATAACATCCTCTTAGCATCCATTCCCAGATGTCTATTTCTCGTTACACTTTTTAATCCACCAAGGCATTTACTCGCTTCTCTCAATCTACATTCTACCTCCACCCCCACTCCTCCCTTTCCTGCCACATTCGCACCCAAGTATCTAAAACTATCCACTTTCTCCAGTCTCTCACCCTTAATGCTCACTTCCAGCCTGCTGTCACTCTCTCCCCTTGTATATCTCATCACCTTACTTTTGCCCACATTTATCTTCAGCTTCCTTCTTTCACACACCTTCTCAAACTCTGTCATTAACTTCCTCAATCCCTCCTCTGATCCTGTTACAAGCACAGTGTTGTCAGCAAACAACAACTGGCTTATTCCCACTTTTCTCCATCTTCTTTAACCATCTCCAACCCTTGACCCACTACCCTTGCATTTACCTCTCACACCACGCCATCCATGTATGGATTGAACAGCCAGGGTGACATGACACGTCCCTGACGAAGTCCCACCTTTACCTCAAACCATTCACTCTCTCCATTTCTAATCCTAACACAAGCTCTACTACTCTTGTAAAAACTCTTGACTGCTCTCAACAGCTTTCCTCCTATCCCATATATCTGCAATACCTCCCACAGTGCCTTCCTGTCTACCTTGTCATAAACCTTTTCCAAATCCATAAAAGCCCAAAAAACATCCTTACCTTTTCCTAAAGCTTTCTCACATATCTGTCTTACCACAAAAATCTGATCTACACAACCCCTGCCTGTCCTAAATCCACACTGTTCCTCACCAATTATTCTGTCTGTTCCTCTCCTAATCCTCTCAATCAAGACCCTTCCATAAGCCTTCCCAACTACACTCAACAAGCTCATCCCTCTAAAACTACTACAATCACACTTGTCCCCCTTTCCCTTGTAAAGCGGAACTATACAGGCACTCCTCCAGTCCTCCAGCACTCAACCCTCTCTAACAAACATTAAATAACCTCACCAGCCAGTCCACCATAACTGTACCTCCTTTTTTCAGGCATTCTGCAGTGGAGAATTGATGGTGATGTGTCTTGAAAGAGAGTTGATGATAGCAAATACAGTGTTTAGAAAGAAAGTCAAGCATAAGTACACATGGGAGAGGGTGGTGGATGGAAGGGTGGCAGATAGTGTTAATGGAATACAGTCAACTCTCAATTAACACAAGTTTAACTAACGTGTTTTCAATTTAACACGAGTTCATTTTTAAGGATTTTTTTTTAATAACATGACAACTTCGATTTAACATGATTTGAATTTGGCGGTAAGAGCACTGAGAGAGAGGGCCTCCACCCATTCAGCCTCCTGCACTCTGTTTTGATCTCAGTTTCTGAAAAAAGAAAAGAAAAGAAGAACGGTGTCACTAACCCACAATTAATGGTAAATTAATTTTTAAATGTATGGACCGTGATTATAAGTCATAACAGCTTGAAAAATTGTTACAGAGAAATTAATGATTTAGAGATTGTAAACTCTCGTTTTCTGTTCTACAAAAAAAAAAAAAAACCAACCCACTAATTTTTAGATGTATGGACCATGATTATAAGTCATAAAAGCTTGAAAAATTGTTACAGTGAAATCAATAATTTTGAACATAAGAACATAAGAATGAAGGAGACTGCAAGAGACCATAAGGCCTACACTAGGTAGCTCCGTATCTATCACCACCTGTCATCCCCATCCATAAAGTTGTCTAACCATTTCTTAAAACAACTGATAGTTTCAGCGCTTACTACATGGTTACTAAGTTTAGTTAGAGATTGTAGACTCTCGTTTTCTGTTCTGTGCCAAAACAAAACGGTGTCACCAACCCACAATTAATGGTAAACTGATTTTGTTTGTTCTTGTGTGCACATAGAATGAATAACTGTGTACTACAAATAGATACAAAGAATGTGTGTTTTTGTTGTTTCTGTAACTTACAAATGTATTATTGTTTATTATTTAACTATACCTATGCATTTATTTATGTATCTTATTTGTTATTTACATTATTATAGTTTTTATTTATTATTTTATTATTAATATGATTTTTTTTTCGCATCTGACCTAGATATGGATCAAAAGGTCTCCTGTCGGTATGCTCCGCCTTTGTAATCCTTTGTTCAAGTTCAGAGTAACAAAATCCCCAAATTGACAAGACTTTCCGTGTCCAGGAACCTAACCCCCCCATTTACCTTTATTTCCTATAGAAAAAATATGTTTAACTAACGCAATTTTGATTAACACGACGTCTCCAGGAACGTAACCCTCGTGTTAATTGAGAGTTGACTGTATATAGTGGTGACCAGGAGTATGGTAGGAAGAGTTAAGGATGTACATGTTCTAAGGGGAGAGTGGGGGAATATCAGATCATTTTCTGGTGGAAGATAAATTGAGAGTGGAGAATAGGTGGAGAAAGAGGAAAAGGGTAGAAGGTAGGGAGGTACTTAGAGTGAGCTGCTTAAATGAGAAAAAAAAAGGAGAAGGAGTATAAGAAGCTGAGAGAGGAGTGGGAGTGAAGGATAGAGTAGAACTAGGAGTGGAGGAGGAATTGGGATGGTTCAAGGAGGAAGTCGTAAGGTGTGCAAAGATGGTGTGTGGAACAAGGAGGGCGGGAGGAAATAGAAGGAAGGGTAGTGAATGGTGGGATGAGGAAGCAAAGAAGGGTGTAGAAGAGAAGAAGCAGGCTTTCATAGATTGGCTACAAATTGGGATGAGGGAATCGTATGAGCGGTACAAAGTAAAGAGAAGAGAGGTCAAGCATAAGATAAAGGAGGCAAAGAGGAGAGCAGATGTGAAATTGGGTGAGAGTTTGACAGAAAATTTTGAAAGTAATAAAAAGATTTTTTGGAAAGAAATTAAAAGAGGAAGAGGAGGCGAATCAAGTAGAGAAGAAAAGGTAAAAGGTGCAGATGGAGAGATGATAATGGAAGAGAAGGCAGTGAGAGGAAGGTGGGCAGAGTATTTTAGAAAGTTGCTAAATGTGAAGGAGGATAGGGAGGGAAAGGTAGTTGCAGTGGGAAGCACTAGAAAAATGAGAGTGATGAGTAAGGAAATGGAGGAGAAATAGGGAGAGATGAAGTGAAACCAGCTGTTAAGATACTGAGAGCAGGTAAGGCACCTGGGTTCAGTTCTGTAAATATGATAATTGGAAATCAAATAGATTAAGTTGGAACTGTACATGAATTTGAGTCTAGGTATGTTAGAAAATTAGAGAGTAGGAGACGTAACACAACAAATGTTCCTCCATTCCTGTATACTACAATTAGGTAAATACACTCACACAGCTCTCTTCTGGGAGGGAAATGGCTGTTGATCACGAGTCCAACACGTGATCCAAAGACCATGGTAAATCACACAATAGTACAATAGAATAGGCAATATTTGTGGGGGATGGGGGAATGAGGGAGTATGTGTGAATGACATTTTGACACAGCCTGAAGGGATTTCTCTCCATCTTCTCTTTTTCTGCATGAAGGGATGGAGAGGAGTGTTACATTGCTTCTGACACAGGGCAGTGGGCGAGATGCAATGATGAACCGTCACTCAGGAGGAGCCAAGATAAGAGGGAGTAATGGGAGTGGAGTATGTAGGGATGGAATGGGAGTGGATTTTATGCCTTTGTATTTTGGCTACCTTATATATATACTGTATATATATATATATATATAAATATATACATATATATATATATATATATATATATATATATATATATATATATATGTATGTATGTATATATGTATGTATGTATGTATTATTTACATACACAAATGGCTTTTTTTCCCTCTTACAAGGGAGGTAGCCAAAGTCAAAAGATATAATTCCTCTAACACCCATTTCATCTCCACCCACTCCACTGCCATTCACCACCCCTCCCTCCCTTCCTCTTTTCTTGGCTCTTCCTGGATGACGGGTCATCCCTATATCTCAGCCGCTGCCCTGGGTCAGAGGCAATACAGCAAGACACAGCACATCCACAGCAAAGCTGCTTCATCCAATTGGCAACCCCCTGCTCTCTGTCCCCTCATGCAGATAAAAAGAAGACAGGGAGAAATCCCTTCAGGCTGTGTCAAAATACCATTCACACACAACCACTCCTCAACCCCCCACATCCCCCACCCACTCCCTTCTATGCATCACAGCATCACCCATATACAACCATTCTCCATTCACTACTATCTTCTGTCTTCTCCCTTCCTCAACAGACAATCCCCTCTTCCCCAAAGCCCCTTTCACCCCATCTATCCATCTCATCCTCGGTCACCCCCTAATGTTCACGCTGTCCACCTCTGCTTTCCACACTTCTTTTACTAATCTTTTTTCACTCATTCTTTCCATGTGTCCAAACAATCCCAATACTCTTTCATTCACTCAATGTACCAACTACTTTTCCACCCCTGCTCTCCTCCTCACCCCCTCATTTCTCACTTAATCCAGACTATCTATCTACCCCTACCATACTTAATTCTCAGACATTTCATCTCAAACATATTTAAAAGCTCTCTCTCTTCCTCTCATATGTTCCATGTTTCTGTGCCACACAATGCTGTCGGCACAGTCAGCCCTTCATACAATCTCCTCTTAGTATCAATTCTCAAATGTCTCTTTCTCATTACATTTTTTAATCCTCCAAGGCAAGTGGAAAGAATAAACCAGTACTGTAGTTGCCAGCCCAAGAAGTAGAATGTACTGTAGTTGCCAGCCCAAGAAGTAGATTGTACTGTAGTTGCCAGCCCAAGAAGTAGATTGTACTGTAGATCCACCCAGATCTAACACTTGGTACATACACTGTATACTGTATTTAAGATACAACTTTCCATTTTTTTTTACTACATTATTTATTGTTTTATTGAAAATTGAAAGTGATACTTCACTTTATACAAAAAATAATAATTATTCTTTCATTTCACACTTATACTTAAGAGACTTGTTGTTATACTGTAACTTAATTTCTAACTTAATTCTACACTTAGCTTTATACAACAAAATTAAAGTACTCTTTCCTTCATTTCACACTTATACTTAAGTGACTTGTTGTTATACTGTAACTTAATTTTTAACTTAATTCTGTACTTTGCTTTATACAACAAAATTAAAGTCCTCTTTCCTTCATTTCACACTTATACTTAAGCGACTTGTTGTTATACTGTAACTTAATTTCTAACTTAATTCTGCACTTTGCTTTTGTTTACTTTTCCATGGGTGGTGGGTTGTCAGGGTCCTCTCCCTCAAACCCCCAAAGTTTTGGCACCATTGAAGTAGGCACTGATGGACCAGGCATGAGTTCACCAGAAAGACCTAGTATAAGTTCACTTGCCTGTTGGGCCTGCTGGCAGGTCTTAGCACTTGCCTTGCCTTAGCAAATAACTTTCATATGTCATACTGCTTCAAGGAAGTCCTGTGTGCTTCAGGAATCTCAATTTTAAATCAGTGAAGTCTATGTTGAAGGTGTAGTGGTGTTGACTGTGTTGACTCTGTGTTGATACAATGGTTTGGCATTCAGCAAATATGATTATGTTATCCAGGTGACTCAGCACATGTGTGAATAAAAGTGGTGGTTCTGTTTCTCCTTCGTCTTTGTCATTTTCCTTGGCCACATTTTTCTGACCCCTCTCTCTTACTGCCTTAATTAAGTCATCACTGAAATGACTATATCTTACTGGGGCATTGTTATCCATGTCAATCCACTCTTTTACTTCTTCATTCAATGCTAGTCGTCTTAGATAACTTAACTTCTTTGCTCTGTCTGACTTGTCTCTCTTGGCTTCCTCAAAACACATAGACTCATCTGGTACCAACTTGAGAATCTGTGGCCACAAACTCCTGTGAAAGGTTATTTCCTTAACATCACCCCCAGGCTATTCATAAGGTGAAAATGGCATCCTTCTTTTTAATTTTGGTGATATAACTGTCAGAATGAAGAACTCTCCTCATAAATCCTCAGCAGTAGTGCATATTCATGTTCTGTATGAGACCTTTATCCATCAACTGAATAAGGCTGGTTACATTGGGGAGTAGATAGGCTGTGAAAATATTTCCTGACATTAGTTCTTCAGTAGGTGGGTGTTCTCTACAATTGTCCAAAAGCAGAACCATTTTTAAATCTTCTGGTAATCCTTTCTCCTTCAGGTTTCCTTTGCTGCTCAGGACAAACTAATGGAAGAACCAGTCCTTAGAGATATTACAATCCATCTAAGCATCAATTTGGTTACAATAATTCACTGGTAAATGAACAATGGCCTTTAGACATTGCAGTTATACATGTTTGCTAACAACAGTTAGCTTAATCTGATGTTTACTTGACACAAAGCCATAATTCTTTCCTTGTTTTCCTTGAATCCTGCCACCTCTTTCTTGCTACTGCAAGCCAGTGTTGACCATGGTAGACATCTCTAGAATAAACCAGTTTCGACAGCATTATAAATTTGCTCTCTGATAAATCATGTTCCTCAACAGAAGCATGAAAAAAATTCTTGTAGATGTCCACTGACAGGATATTGGCAGATTGTTTTTCTCCACTGACATAAAGCTGCCATATGCCATTTCTCTCCTTGAATCTCTTTAGTCACCCAGAAGAGAATGTCAGGACTGTTCAATTTCCATTTCTTTTTACAGTTCTTGAGCCTTATCCATAATTAACCCCTTCCCTATGATGATGCCTATGTAGGCATCATGAGGCAAGAGTGGGTATATGAGGATGCCTGTGTTTCGTACTTGTGTCTTAAGGTTGTTTCAGATGAGATGTCTCTTTTGTTTGGAGCATGTTCCTGCCTGTAGTGAGATACTTGTGGGTTATACTTCTCTATATGTTTCAAAATAACTGAGTGATCTTTCTTATTTCTGGAATGTGTTGGCCCCTCTTGTCAGACTGCTTTGTTCATCCTCCCAGTAGCTCTAGAATTTTTAATCAGTTCAACAATGACTCTATTACTGCTATATCCAAGAGTTCAGATAAAGAATGTCTGGCAAGCCTTTTTTTCTTTTCCTGAGTTATTGAGAAAGGTATATATGAGGGAGCAAGATTTCCCTGTACTTACTGATGTTGATGGTCTCTTTCTTTGGACAGGTATTTTATGAAGTCTAGAGAGTAACCACTGCTTTTGTGTGTTGTAATGCATGTTCAGAATATTTCATGGATTTTGCCTCTCTCCTCTTCTGTGAATAGTGTTCTGCACCTTTGCTTGCTCTTTTCAGCACAAGGTAAAAGGAATGGATGTTTCTGTCTCTGGATGCCCACCATCGTCTTGAATCACGTGTTGGAATTGTGATCAACAGCTATTTCCATCCCGAAAGAAAGCTCAAAGCTCATATGGGGGATCTATGGGTAATGCTGTGACCTTACACGGACACACACAAGAGTTGGAGTAATGACTTGCAGTGGAGCAATACTTAAATTATTTCAGCCCTGGGCAGGAATTGAATCCGGACCTCTGTAGTGGCAGCCGGGAACTCTACCAAATGCCTCCCTTCCTTTGTTCAAGATCTTTTCTGAGGATTCCCTTTCTTAACATAAATTTGCTGATTTGTGGTAGAATCCTCCAATTGTCTTACTTCAGTCACAAGGTTTTTATGAAATTTATTAGCTGACCCTTCAGTGCCACTCCGGTATGGATCCTCATATTCTTGTGATGATGATACTGGTCCTTCATGATAGCTGCTGCAGTTGTTGCTATAATGAAGAGGGGGGATTATGCCTCTGCAAAGGAAATAAACCTATCATGAAAGAAAAGTTCTTATGTATGTATGTATGAAAGAAAAGTTCTTATACCTTTCCCATAAATCCTTGAACACTTACTGTGTACTAGCAAACATAATCATTGAATTATTTTGCTCTTCAGGACTGATGTAATTTACATTATTTCCTTGAGAGGAGTAACAGTGAACTAAGTTGAATGTCTCATGGGCACGTGTGTTGCATGTTGGATGACATGTTTATGTTTGTTACAGTCAGTCTGCCATCCCAACACTAAGGTGAACTGTTGTTTTCATAGCATAACTCTTCAAGTTCAAAGAATAAAGCATGTCCATCATACACTTATCACAGTTTCAGACAGAATGCATGATTTCCTTACCAATATGGGGTTGATGAATTCTGATAAGTAAACACTGTCACAATGCCTTCTAGTAATGTAGAAAACATGTGGAGTTAATACAATCTGCCTATTGAGACCTTGATATAATGGAAAGACAGGATTAACCCACCTTAAGAATTAGGTTTGGCTCTGCTGATTCCATAGGTACCAAAATTGCAAAAGTCTCATTTTGGGAGTTCGTAATACATTCTGCCTTTTTATGGAAGCCCTAAGCCACCCACTCCCATGCATCAGAACATGATCTATACACAACCATTCTCCACTCACCCCTATCTTCTGTCATCTACCTTCCTTCCTCAACAGACATCACCCTTTCCTGATACCCATTTTACCCCATCTATCCATCCCATCCTTGGTTGCCCCCTCATATTCACTCCATCTACCTCTGCCTTCCACACTTCCTTTACTTATATTTCTTCATTCATTCTTCTATATGGCCAAACCATTTCAATACTTTTTCATCAACCCTATCTCCCAACTCCCTATCCAGGTCCTGGAGCTGCAGCGTCTACGTCGTGGGACCACCCCCCAACCCCAAGAGTTGGGGGCCAAACAGCAGCAACCAGCCCTGGCCATCAGCTCTACGCAGGTGGCACCGATCCCCAAGAGGAGCTACGCCTGCCTTGGGAAGTACCACAATCCTTTTTCCCAGCATGCAATGTTACGTCTTTTCTGCACTGAGGGGTGATTTTCCGGCGATCACCCCTCTTCTTCTACTTTTAGCTGGAGATGTAGAGAGCAATCCTGGGCCCACCACAAAATACATATGCCCAACATGCTGTAAACCCATTACTTCGAGCAGACAGACAAAGGGCTCAGTTCAGTGCAATATGTGCAAAAACTGGGCCCACCTCACTTGTACAACACTTGCTGACACAAACCAATATACAAACACTTGGACATGTTCTACCTGCCCTCCAGTAACCCCACTCCCACCTCCCCAACCACAGCCAGCACCCTTACCCACTCCCAATTTCCCTTTGCCCTTACCCCTGATCAGTACTCCCCTTCCTTTGTCCCTGATCTCTCCTTTCCCCGTGAGAGTTTGAATTGTATTGAAGAGGTTGATAAACTCAAAGTGAGGACAGAGCCTTTATTTGTTACAGGTTTTTCAAGTACATAGTCTAATATGCACCTCGTGGCAGTGTGGTTAGAATTCTCGCCTGCCACTACAGCGCTCCGGGTTCAACTCCCGCCCAGGGCTAAAATAATTTCAGTATCGCTTCACTGTGGGGTGTTACTCCAACTCTCGTGGGCAGGGAGTTGGGGGTGTTTGTGCGTGTAAGGTCACAGTGTTACCCATAGATCGGTCATATGAACTCTGAGCTCTCATCTGGGAGGTTAATAACTGCTGATCATGAGTCCAACATGAGATCCAAGACCATAGTGAATCACATGATTGAGATTAAACAAGAGGAATGGGGGGAAGTAGGGAGGGGAGGCCACTGAATACTAGGAAAAGTTAAGGAGAAGGTGGACCAAATGGCTGGGAACAGGAAAGATTAAGGATAAAATGGAACAAATGGCTGGGTGAAGGAACCAAGGAACAAAAAGAAGAAAATAAGAAAGATGAACAATTATTTTCTTCCTTTTGTTGGTTGTGAGCTAATGCCCTTCACCCAGCCAATTGTTCCATCTTATCCTTAACCTTTCCTGTTCCCAGACATTTGGTCCACCTTCTCCATAACCTTTCCTCCTATTCAGTGACCCCTTCTTCCCCCCTCCACACCTCTCTTCCTCCCTCTCTCTCCCTGTTCCTCTTATTTGATTTCAATCATATGTATTACGACTATGTAATTGAAAAAGCTGTAATAACAAGTGAAATGTTGTACTAATATAGGCTCTGTCATCACATGATGTTCATTTTGATAGACTTATTGGCAACTACCATTTTCATGTATGTTATTTCTTGTCATCATATATAAGTATTCTGTATTAGTGTGTCTTAATCATTATTCTTATCGTTTTATTTGGCACTATCAGACATATCAGATTACTCAAAAATATTGCAAGAAATTTTGTTTTCATGTTAACCCCATGATATATCAGTATGTTGGGGGTTCCCAAAAGAGATACCCCACCCCCTACCCCCAAATCCATTGTTACACCCGATATACTGTCTTTGCTCTTTATGCTATTCTCTTTAAATTCCTTCTTTATCACACCATTGACTGACTTTTCAATTTTTCTTAGCACTGTGTTGGGGGACGAATACTACTATATTCCACATCAAACAAAAAAAAAGACAAATATTATTCTTTTATTTAATTATATCTATTTATTTTTCTTGTGTCATTCTCCAATATGGGATTAGAACAAGGAGTGTGCTTTGTCTTAGCCATCTTCCTTATTAGAGGGATTGGAACCTTTGTATATGCATGCATTTATATCA
Organism: Oratosquilla oratoria; assembly: GCF_046742065.1. Lineage (NCBI taxonomy): Eukaryota > Metazoa > Arthropoda > Malacostraca > Stomatopoda > Squillidae > Oratosquilla > Oratosquilla oratoria. The sequence continues at coordinate 9,623,055 of NC_134790.1, forward strand.
GTAATTGTTTTATACATCTGATTTTTGCATCTCCCTCAAATCTATATTCAAGAAGAATGTTATTCCAGTAAGATAAGTTAGGATATCAGGATTTTTATAGGCATGAAGATTTTCATTATATGTTCTTGGGCATCAGCTTAATGGGTTGCCATATTGCATGCCCTGCTTGAATGAATAGTCAGGTTATGTAAGTATCCTGAATGTCACATATTTTGTGCAACATTTGTTTTTTCATGAAGGGATAATAAAACAATAATTTCATATATCAATTATAATTTGTGCGTTACTTCTATCACACATCTCTCAGTTACAGTCCCAGTGAGAGAGTGGAGAAGTATGAGATAACAATAATCATAATATTCATAGGAAAATTATAGAGTAGAAACAACCAAATCGAAAATGCAAAAGCATTAACAATCTAAGGGTATAAATGTTTCTAGTGATACGGTCTGGAGAAAGGAGATCTTTTCCCATTCTCTCTGACAGTTGGGATTTTACATTTTCATTTACAAATACAAAGGGATAATTATAATATTCCATCACTTTTTCATCAAAAATGTGCAAGGGGGTTAGGACTACAATCATGCATTTTCAAACAGGTATCTAATTAGGAAACACCCGATGTTTCATGACAATCCTATAATTTTGAAATAAGACTGCATAGGGAAGGAAATCATGCAAAATGATAAAATGAATAAACTTCATATGAAAAGTCAAGAGAAAATATTAAGTGAATATTTTCATTATTCAGACCCAGTTTACATCCTATGACTATATCAGGAACTAGTTGGATGATCTAGTATGATATTAGATCAGGCTTTTATCCTTTTCAGTCTGCATTCATGTTCATCAGTGTTATGTCTTGTTTTGCTCTGATAAATTGTGAATGTCTTGTTCTGATGTTGGCTTGATATCTATGTATTCATTATTGTGTACCAGCACACAAAGGTACTGGGAAGTACATACTTATTTCCTCTTTAGTGACATGTCTTTCAATTGTCTGAAGCTGTCTAGAAGACTCCACAGCTATGAGATGGAGTCACTGGGTAGAGTATTTGGTTTGTAAATGGAGTTAGAGCATTTGGGGATGAAATAGTGTGCCCAAACACAAGTGTTTTGTTTTACATGTTGTTAATCACATATTCTTCTGTCCTAATACTGAGGCACAACCCAACCAGAACAAAACTATGAACAGTCAGAAGTCATTTACTTAGTGAAAAGATTTTGCATGGCCATTTTGTGTTACATCGAAACAGAGTGGCCACGAGAAATTTTGATAGAAAATGTACGTGGAAACATAACTGAGTGCTCTAAAAACTGCTTTTACTAATGAACTTCTGCATTAGATATGCTAATGAAGCAGAGTCATAACTGTTTGTTATTAAATGTCCATTTATAGTAACGTACTGTACTTCGTATTCCTTGCTGGTTCTGAGTACTGGTTGTGACTCGAAATACTTAGTGAAATGAACTTATATCTACAAAAAATAAAACTCTGATAGAGAATAAATAGATAAAGAAAATTATTAACTAAAACCTTAATGATGAAGAAATAAAACCGGCACACAGATGACTTAAGATAATGATGGTAAGAGTGACAGAGGTTGATAATAATTATGATAAAATAACAATAAAATAAAGGTGACAATGAGAAAAATATATATATATGTATATATAAGACAGCGCTGGAAGAACCTGAAGACTTGGGACTACAAGACTCATGATGTCACAATAACTGATGACAACAGGACATCTAATGATGAACTGTGTCTAAGTAAATGATCATCATATCATAGACAAACACATCATCTTAAACTGCATATGCCACATTCATAACCAATAATGTCAATGATATATTAATGAGGTCAAAGTTGACCAACACCAACTGATCTATTACATTAAGGTAAAGACAGATGACATTACACTCAAGAGTTAAACTTCCTCAGCCTAGTGACACCATATCTAAGTCTGAATATGTCATTTCTAAGACTGAAAACATATCAGAGACTTATTTCTAAGGTTAAAACTTTGGCTAAGATCTAAAAATAGTCCACTGTTAATTATTGATAGTGTAGGATAATAAAGTTTATATTTGACCCCTAACTTATATTCTAACTAAACAATATTCACACACAAGTACAGCCATGTAAATATAGTATTATTATATACAATAGTATTTACAGAAAAGGGAGATTTAATTTACGCTACACTGGGAAACTCCCCATCTAGTTTTATGTGCTTCAATCTACAGACTTACACTTTCTGGAACAAGTATAAATGTCCATTTCAGTTAAAGAGTTATGCAAAATGAGCAGCCAAACCGACTTCATATTCAACTATTTGAACATCCTAGACTACCAGGTTTGAAGAAGTTTCTCAAAACCAGTGACTGGTTCATTGCTCTTTAGCAATGAAATGCTTCCAAAATCGGTCAGCACTTGGCAATATGTTAAGATAAACATCAAAGAATTAATATCATCGATCATCATTATCTTCAACATTGTATGAAACATTTCCATGTTTCTGCTTTGACTCTTTCCTACATTTTCATCATTAACATGTGCAATAAGAAACTAACCTTAGCTTATTGAACCCTACCAGAAGTATTGTAATCAATGAGTATCAGTGCAGTAGAATGAAGACTGAATCTTTTCTTTATCAGCAATTTGCCAGTTACCGTTTATCATTCACTTGTTGAACTACCACATCTACCACTGCAAAAAAGAGATAAAAGAAATAAACTCTTCACTCTGGTTTCTTTATGCGAAAACTCCAATTCACCACTAATAGAAACTTGTTTATCAAAATAACACTTCATAACTATTTCACTCATTCACAGCTTTCACTACAGCAATTCAGCTTAAATTCTCATCTCCCACATCCTTTAGGAATTCCAGATTCACAATAGATGACGCCATATAATCACATTATATTCCATCAGAATCATTTTAGTCATAGCTATTGTGACCTAACAATAAAAATGTCATTTCATTAGTACCACAATTTTACAGTGATCAAATAATTCATCCACTTCTGAGTCTTTAGTAAAAATCCAAAACACCACTCTGTCATCTGTTTTCAACAATGAGACTCACCAGTAATCTTAAGAGCTGTGTCTCTTGGTTCACGAAGTTCAGTGTAGTTAGCTGGGGAGGTACTGGGAGGCAAAGTGAGGCTGTTTGGGCACTGAGAGGCTGGCAAGGGTGGAAGTGGCACCCCTGTTAATCTTGCCACCTCTTCCTCTAACTGTCGATTTCTGCTGAACATGGCTACATAGTTGTGTTGCAGCTGTTTCTGATATCTAATGACTCTCTCCTTTTCCTCCGTCCACCGACATCTTTCTTCCTCAAACTGGAGTCTCTGAGCATCGTGGTCCCGTCTCAAGGCCTCAAATTCAGCCTTCAACTTGGAGAGATGAATGGATTTATCTTCTTCCATGTTCTTAAGCTGTTGCCGTGACTGCTGTGTTTGGTCCAGCTGTATCCGGAGTTCAGCAGCATCTCTTCGCAACTGAGCTGTGAGATCATGAAGGGAATTGATTTCTGCTCTTCGTCTTTCCACTTCTGTTTGATACTGTCGAACTTGAGCTCGGAGGTGCAGGAGTTCATGGCCCCTTGTTGTTTGGTCACCCTGAGAGTCTTTCAACTGCGTCTTCAGAAGTGAAATTTCACCTGCAGAAGATAAAATATTTACTCAGTGGCACAGTACATCTTTCAGATTGCAGCTCATTTATTCACATGTTGAAATGAAATACTTTAATAATATCATATGCTATCTATCTATGTACAAGGGAGTTAGAAAGTTAGCTAGCCAAGGGACACAACAACTCCAACCCATTCCACTCCCATCCATCACTCAACTGAAAATATCTTTGCCTCTATTATTACCCTAAGATCTGATTTCTGCTCTGCTTACTCTTTCTGACAGACATTATAACTTACTGTAATACTTCTTGCTATATTTAGATTATTATTCTGATTTATAAGGCATCTCTTGTTTTGGAAGCAACAACAATGGTAGATACTAATAGTCCTGCAAGGTAGCTGTAAGAGAGAATAATTTCCCTACAATCCATCTTCAAAACCTATCAACATCCTCATCTCTCTATCTCCAAGGAGATGCCACTCATACTCACAACCACTCTCCATTTCTACTTATATTTTGCCCTTTCCCCTCCCTGCTTCATAGACATTCCTCTTCCACTCAATGCCCCTTTCACCCCATTCATCCACCTTGTTCACTTTTATTCCATCCACCTCAACCTTCCACCCTCACTTTGCTTGCCTTGCCTCATTTATTTTTTCCATTTTCATTCCAGAGTTCTTTGATCAACTGTCTACCAGCTCTTTCTCACACCATTTCTCACTCCATGCCCTTTATAAGAGGAAAGACCCACAACACTAAGGTATCTGGCAACAGCAGTAGGGCTGGCTTATGTATGACCCAGAAAAGAAACATGATACTGCTGTCCATGTTGGGTTAATGATGGGTTGTGTAAGACTGTGTTCTCTAGCTTCTGTGAGGTGTGTGTGTGTGTATTTACCTAGTTGTATTATATGGGAAGAGAGCTATGCTCGTGGTGACCCATCTTTGTATCTCTCCGCATCAAGTTTTTTCTTAAAATCTTGAATAGTGTTTGCACACACTGTTTCATTGTCTAATTTGTTAAGTATCTATCACTGTGTGGGAAGCTGTTCCTTTTCAGATCTCTTCTGTAACTATCCTTTTTTAGTTTCTTTTTGCGTCCTCTTGTTTTACCATTATCCCATATTAACAAGTCATTCTTATCTAAGACATCCATTCCTTTCATTATTCTATAGATAGTCAGTAAGTCTCCTCTTGGCATGTATCCTTACAAAGTTTCTGTGATAAATACTTTAACAGCACTAGCTCTCTATATTGATGCTGTATCTGAGCTACTACTCCAATACACATCCCTCTGATCATGACCATGCAATGTTTTCCATATAAAGAGAAAGACCTCAAATTCACATGACCCATTTGATAAGGAAAATATGCCAAAGAGATGAATCTAATAATTTGGCATCAATATGAATAAAGGAAGTACCACCCATTAGTTAAATGCTTAATTCTACCTTTAGCCATCAAGTTTTTACTGCTATTCCATCAAATGCTGCCAGGCAGTTTTTGTCCGTAAACCGAGATAAAACCTCTACAACGTAAACATCAAATGTAACTCACCGGACTTCTGGCACAATCCCCACTCCGTCTCTTCAAGAGTGCCCCTGAGTGATGCCACCTCCTTCTTCAGCTGATCAGCTTGAGCCTGCACAGCGTTCCGTTCTCTCTTAGATTCTTCCAGCTCACACGTCAGCTTCCGTCGCTCCTGCTGCAACTGTGGGGCGAAAGTTCTGGATTACTTTAAGCGAAAGACGTATGTCCCATTGTAAGTATGTGTTGAGCAGAGACAACAACGATACGGATTTAGAATGGAATACACATTCTTATGTTTAGAATATGACTGTGTGTCTGTTGATGCATTGATATGAATATGAACACTGTATTACACTTAAGCTTAATATCACACCTATATGCACAAAAATATGTATTTATCAAAATTTGCCTACATTAGTTCTACTATCAAATTTGTACTCATTGCATTTTGCTTCTGATTTTGAATAATTCAAGACCTGACAACTAACTGGAGCGCGTTACATTACAGTAACGGTTAGCGTCACGTGACACCTTTGCCCGGGGGTGGGAGTTGCCCTTACATGACGTCATGCCGCTGCACAGAACGTGAGGCGACGGTGACGTGACAGGAAACTAGATTTTTTTTTTCTCTATTGGGAAATAAAGTTCTATATTATCCAAAATACGAAATGAAAACGTCTAAAATAATATAGCAAAATATTAAAAGTGCTTTTGACAACTGGATTTTTCTCAATTAAGAAATTTATTGCAAATAGTAGATTTGTTATTTCTAATAAATCGCTATAGTTATACACTCGTACTGAAACGTACCAGGTGAAAGTCAACATCACAAGGCGGTGTACAAGCGAGTCAAAATCATGAGATATAATGTGATGTGCAGTACACAGTATATTTTGTATGACATCTGCGCAAGGAACTGGCGAGGGCAACTGAATACAGAAAGAGGAATCATGCTAGAGTGCATAATTGGGCGCAAGAATTTCAGTGTGTGCGTACGAACTCGTGTGTATGCGGTGCGTGTACGCGTCTGTACGCATGTGCGTGCGTGTGCGCGTGTGTAGTACTATGTATTCCAGTACATATGTGGTTGTGTATGTGCATACTGGGGTTTGCAAGTTTGTGTGCGGTAGAGTTTGGCTGTTTGTGTATGTGTATGCATGTGACTGCGAGTGAGCATGAACATGCGAACGTCAACGCCAGAATCTTGGAAAGTTTTTGGATTTTTGAGTCCGAGAACGCCAGATGCACGCGTCTGTCAGCGTTCTGGCACAAGCGGGAGTGTGTGTGCGTGCGTGCGTACGTGCGTAAGTATTGTATATGCCTTGGTTGTGTTCTGGGATCCATCACCGAGGCGAGGGGTCAGCGGCAGGGGGCGTCGAATGGTGGGGGAACGTGTGTAGGAGAGGGTAGAAGAAGGGACGGAACGGGAGGTGGGGGGGGGAATGAAAAGGGGGAAAGATTGAGAAGAAGAACCGATGGGGGTACTGAGGACGAGTTTATAAACAAGAGGCAGGGGGAAGAAAATGGAGAAAATAATAGGAAGGCGTTGTTGATGGGGTATTCATAAGAACCGTGGGTGATGACACCAGAGTATTGAAGGGAACTGGTCTCGAACTCCAACCAGAGGGCATACAGCTCATATAAGTCGTGTGTGGAGTGCTGTGGAATATGTCAAGATGGCGTGCGATTATACGTGAAGAAAACCTTGTGTGTGTGTGCGTGCGTATACACATGAATACTATTATTTCGTACTTCTATGTGCACAAGCCCACTCGGTGGCGCAGTGGTAGAGTTCCCGGCCGCCACTACGGCAGTCCGGGTTCGAATACCGCCCAGGGCTGAAATAATTTCAGTGTCACTGCGCTGCGGGGTGTTACTCCAACCCTCGTGGGCGGGGAGTTGTGTGTGCGTGTAAGGTCACAGCATTACCCTTAGATCGGTCATATACGAGCTCTGAGTTCTCTTCCGGGAGGGAAATAGCTGTCGATCACGAGTCCAACACGTGGTCCAAGACAATGGTGAATCACACATTGGAGTGCGTCTGTATTCTGTATGTTTGCATCTGTGTACAAGAATATTTCCCGAAGAGGGGCTCCCCCTCTCCAAACCCTCAACCGTCGTGATCGTCTAAAGACACGACCTTCGTGTCATACAAACTGACACTTTTTTTATGGCCTCATATGGTTAATACTACCCCTTCTCCTCCTCCTCTTCTTCCTCCTCGTCCTCCTCCTCGCCTGTGTCCTCCTGCAGGAGACTCGGAACTCACCTGGTAGGTCTGCGTGGTGAGCGTCTGTTCCACCTTGAGGGCCTTCTGCTGCGCTGCCCGCAATCGCGTGTCGTACAGGTCCCGAATCTTCTTCAGCTCACGTTCCCACGTCTTCTCCTTCTCCTCGTATACCTGGAGGGCAAGGAACAACGTTATATTCGCACACAAGAGTGGGTGAGTTGGGGGGGGGGAAGAAACGCCTATGAAGGCGTGTGTGGGGTCACGAAAAGGGCGAAGTACGTCCGATCTAAGATCTGTTCAATAAATCAAGAAACTTCCTTCCTTGAGAGATCTACAAGAGGACCTGAGAAATGTTGGTGGCTAACGTCAGAATGGATCCTAGAAACACTTATTTCAGGTTTTGGCTTCCGCCGAAGGCATGAAGTCGAATAGTAACCACTGGAGTGAAAATGTTAAAATACAAGATTGAGTAACTCAACAAAGAGAAGTTCGCTATAACTCATGAGGTCATCAATCCTTCTGACGTCATGTTGACGTAATGACGTCACTTGCGCCGAGGGGTTCTCTGACATATAACCCTGTGGGCGCGGTGATGCCTTCAAGAAAGGTTCTCTCTCTCTCTCGAGACTATCCGTTAGACATGACTAAAAGTATTATATACCCAGTGACTAACTAGTAAATAATTGAGAATTGTTATGTATTTAGAAACATACTGTATATGTAACTGAGAATCATCTGGATCAGTTTAAACGTGAACCCTCAATTTAAACTTAGTAAAGTATACACGGCTTGTTTATGAAATGAGATATGTTGGTGTATCCCTGGGCGTCGCGCGGGCATCCACAGGGACACTGTACCCACTTACTTAAAGCAACTTCATTCTAGCCGTCACTCTCAGTGGCTTTCAACCAATCCCTACTCTTTTAAGAATCCTATTCGATGTTCATTTTATAAATCAAGGTTGGGTAGGAGAGAAGCAGAGGCATCTTCATTACAACAAAGGGGTTAAAACGTTGTACTGAACATCGGAATTTGGCTGTCGAAACTCGGCACGCGAACCTGCATACCTTTTGATTTCGGTGATTTGACTGACGCGCATGAATATGTAACTCTCGGGGAGAATGGATGCGTGAGGGTGGGCGGCCTTGAACGCATCAAACAAATTGAATTAAGTTAATAGCATTGGCTTGCGTCGTTCCCCTGACTAAGCATTGAACGAGTCATGGATAGCTATGCATCTCTATACATGGACGCGATGTGCGTACATGTGAGCGAATACTCTCGCGCAGGTTTATGTGTCCCTGCGGAGAGCCCGGGTGCCAGGGAATTGTGGCCATCTGCACAGGGGTGCCACTTAGCCTTTTATTCATACTGCTGGCAGGATATTCTATTCAGTGATTTACTACTCCCACAGTCGTGAAAGGGGGAGAATGGGAACTTGTGTCTCAAGGTTTGCAGTGTAGAGACGCTAAATTTTAGTTTCTGCAAAGAATTTATTGGTCATCGTTAAACCTGCAGAAGCTTTCCGGGGATTCGATATTATTCCAGCTAAGCGCGCGTGGTAGACCGAATGTTGAAAACCGCACCCCAACAACAAACAAAGGGTATCACGCGGCAAATGCACCCTTCACATGAACGACTGCGACGCTACTGTCACAATAGGAGATCATAAGTGTCGCGGGCGCGAAAACTAAAGAACAAATGTCGTGTGAATATGCAGACATGTGGGAGCGCGTGTAGTTCCTCGTTAGTCCATTTTGACACAATCGCCACAACATTAAAAATCTCCTGATGTATTCATTACCGCTATTGTTGGCATACTTCGAATCTCATGTCAATCAACTCCTCGACAACTTTCGACCTCTCGGCGTTTTCCTGACTGTGTTGTGACTGATATCGAAGCGACTTGCGAGCCATGATCATTGTGATTGTTCTTGTCCAAAACAGTGTCTACGTGTAACAAAAATCAAAGAATGATAAAGTGGCTTGACCACGTCATACGAGATTACCCTTCTTGGCAGACCTGAAGAACATCGCCCTGAGCCAATGACATCCACTACAAATATTGTTTTGGCTAAATGAAGGGTATATCAAGGAGAGGGTGGGGGTGGGGTGCGAAATAGGGACTCGATCTTCACCCTCACCTCCCAACTGAATAAAATCGTTCAACATAAACTGAAAAGCTGCAGGGTGTGTCACAAGGTTATTAATTCTTTTAATTGCGAAATGTTAAGATGACTGAGATGCTCAGCACCCGATTGAATTTAATCTTTTCACTACTAATATCCGAGAGAATCAATCTGTGCTGCGAGAAAGTTAAATTCTTTTACACAGTGCCCTTTTTTTTAACTATTCTAATATTACCATTAGGTTCTAATTTTGTAGATTGTCCGTTTCGATCGCTAGATACCGCATTTAATGTTAAATCCGCCCCTCAACTTACTAGAATAACTTAAGTGTTAGCCAGACCAAAAATTACCAAAACTACACCCCCTTGTCCAAGAGGAAGGGGGAGTGGTCAAGTGTGACAAAGACAAGGTTTCCCTTCCTCGAACTCACCTTGAAGATGACTTGTTCGTTCTGCTCCATGGTCTCCCGAAGTGTGTTGATCTCCGAGTCCTTCTCCTTCAACATTGCCTCCAGTTCAGCCACCCCGGAGTCCGAGGGCGAGGGTGTCTGGTGGTGATCGTCGAGGGTGAGCTCGGACATGGATCCTGAGACGCTCTCACAGACCCCGCGGTCGAGGATGAGGTTGGAGGACGACCTGTCGAGAGCGAGGTTGGAAGAGGAACGGTCGAGTGCGAGGTTGGAAGAGGAACGGTCGAGGGCGAGGTTGGAGGACGACCGCTCGAGGGCCAGGTTGGAGCCTGAGTGCTGATTGGTTAACCGGGAGATGTTGGACGTGGACCCGCCCATTCGGTGCTGGTGGTGGAGACTGGCGAGTTGGTTATGGTGGTGGAGGTGATGCAAGTGGTGGTGATGAAGGTGGTGAGAGTAGCCGTTTTCGGTGGCGGTGGTGGAGGAGGAGGAGGCTGCGGCAGAGGACGCCGAAGTGAGGTTACGGAGCGAGTCGTACCGCTGGAGATCGGCGTTGCCTCCGTCGGTCCCGCTGGTACTCGAGGACGAACCCATCGAGGTGCTGTTGCTACTGCTCGAAATATTCCCGCTGTACTTGTCGTACCCGTTGGCGGTCCCGTTGCTTATCCGAGTATACATGGCGTTGTCATAGGTGCTGTTGAGCCTCGCGTTGTCATAGGTAGACACCCGTTGGGGCTTGGGGGGCTGATGCTGCTGCTGAAGCTGTTGCTGCGGTTGAGGTTGCTGCTGCTGCTGCTGTTGCTGCTGGAGGTGATGGTGATGGTGGTGCTGCTGTTGCTGAATATGCTGCTGTTGGAGCGGGGGCTGCTGGGGCTGCGGCTGTTGGTGATGGTGGTACTGTTGGAGGTGACGCTGATGGTGATGGTGGAGGACCTGGCCGTCCTCGATGTTACTGCAGGTGGACTGATGCGAGGGTGGTCGAGGGGGTGGGGGTGGATAGGCGGGAGGACTATCGTTGTTATTATTACTATTACTCTTATTATCATTACTACTCTCGTTACTATTACTACTACCGTTACTATATTTACTATTAAGGTTATTGATATGATTCTTGTTATTGAGCGTGGAGTTTTTGGAGTTGTGGAGTTTGGTAAGACTATTGTATTTGTTGTTATTGTCGATGGAGTCGTAGTGGAGTGTACGGGAGTTCAGGGGAGTCCCCACCACTCCAACACGACGATCCAAGGAGTAACTATTATGGGTGAGAGTCTTCAAGTCCCCCATACCTGAAAGAAAACGGAGAAGATTAGAGAAAACGGGAGCATACGGGCCGAGAGGAGTAACTACAAATGTATAGTCATAATAATACTTACGCCTGATCAGTTTTTTAACTAAGATGACATCGATTTTGGAAATGTTTATCTAAACATAAAACAAATGAATAGTCATAATAATACTAACGCCTGATCAGTTTTTTAACAAAGATGACAACGATTTTGGAAATGTTTATCTCGATTTTGGAAATGTTTATTTGAACATAAAAAAATGAATAGTTATAATAATACTAACGCCTGATCAGTTTTTTTAATTAAGATGACAACGATTTTAGAAATGTTTATCTTAATATAAGAAAAACTAACATTACGAAAACTGCCAATTATTGTGTTCACTGTTGGTATGAACAAGTCTTATGCAGTTAGCGACCTTCCTCTTACATACACAAACATACGCACGCACGTGCGCGCGAAATAAATAAATAAATGAATGAATAAAACATAATCGGAGAAAAGGATCAATTTTGGACGGTCGCCATTCATGGGCCTTGGGACCAGGCTCATTGCGGTGCACTGTGCCCGACTCTCTCCCTCTGAGTTAAGTTTGGACCAAACCGGTGACCTGCCGATTTCGGGCAAAATCCCTGGGTGTCCAAGTTGACCCCACAGGAGACCTGACCCCACTCGACCTGTGGGTGAGATGGTGGCTAAATCGGAGAAGGTGACCAAAACTACCCCGAAAAACTCCAAGGATTTTGGCCAAAATTAGCAGGTGACCCATTTGGCCCAAACTTGGCCCAGAGGGAGAGAGTCGGCCATATTGGGCGGCTAGGTAGATGCGATGAGCCTGGGCCTAAGGGCGTGTCCGTGGCGCCCCTCCAAAGTTGGGTGGTGGGTCTTTTCTCCCGTTTTTTGCTTATGGGCCTCTGACGCCCATACTGTTGGCCTGGGCGGTGCCCAAGTGGACCACACAGGAGCCCTAGCCACCCTCGACCTGTGGGTGAGATGGTGGCTAAATCGGAGTAGGTGACCAAAACTACCCCGAAAAAACTCCAAGGGGTTTACCCATGGATTTTGGCCAAAACCGGCATGTCATCGATTTGGTCCAAACTTGGCCCAGAGGGAGAGAGTCGGCCATATTGGGCGGCTAGGTAGATGCGATAAGCCTGGGCCCAAGGGCGTGTCCGTGGCGCCCCTCCAAAGTTGGGTGGTGGGTCTTTTCTCCCGTTTTCCGCTTTTGGGCGTCTAGTGCCCCATACTGTTGGCCTGGGCGGAATCCAACTGAACTCCACAGGAGCTGTGACCCCCCTCGACCTGTGGGTGAGATGGTGGGTAAATCGGAACAGGCGATCAAAATGACTCCCAAAAATCTGCATGGGTTAACCCATGGATTTTGACTAAAATCGGCAGGTGGACGGCGAGGTAGACACCGCTCAGGCCAACAGTACGGGTGCCGAGGGCAGAAATGTGAAAATCGGAGAAAAGACTCAATTTTGGACGGTCACCATGCACAGGCCCTTGGGCCTAGTCTTCTCGCATCTTCCTCGCGGTGCACTGTGGCCTTTGGTGTAGAGCTTTAAAGTCCCCTAGTTTTGGATACTAGCAGGGCTCCGTAGTGTTGTGCCCTGCCCCGATCAGCAGCGACCTTTCCAGTACAAGGACTCTTTGTTACGGCCGACAATTAAGAGATACAAAAATCAGAAAAACAAAACGAAGCGGGCGTTCGAGAGTGCAAGTGGGCTCCTTGCTGACTGAAGAGGAGCCAAAGGGACGAACGAAGGAGCCTGAGGACGGCCTCAACGAAGGAACAGGTACCACGCGATGCAGAACGCGGAGGGAGAAAGGCGGGCCCTCGGGGGGAAAACTGGGACGGGGGACATATTTGTGGCGCGACAAGGACTGACGAGAGAGTAAACGTTCCTCAGAAGTAACGCTGTGGAAAGACCCGTGGGTCAGAGGAGTTACGCTGGCCTTGGAAAGGGCGGCGTGGAAGAGCACGATGCAGTACAAAAGTTTGCAAAATAAGTAATCCATTTTAACAAAAATGGCAAGTGAATCAGCGTTGACAAGAGGACAAGATGTCAGCACACAGACGAGGGAACAATTACGCCAGGAAGTGAGAATGAAAATAAAAAGAAACGTACAAGTAACAAAACATGGCAAGTAAAGAAACGAACAAGTACGTGGAAGTTCGAGTGGCGGGAGGCTGTTGTGACCCTGGTGACGAAAGCAGGCAACCACTTGCCCACACCTGCATGACGTCATCCCGGCGTTGCCGTTGGAAGCTAATCAACCGATTCAGTTCCCTTCCCGGAACCGGCACATGCGGCCCGTAGCAACCGGACTAGCAGGCCTGTTGCTGCTGCACCCTAGTTCGCCAAATGCAGGAAACGGTGGCTGAGGGACCTCTTCCACTCTTGACAAAGAGAGAGAGAAATTGCTCGGCTTCACCATTCATTCGTTTACTTTCCGTAGCATTAGTAAAGCAGCTGAATATGATTGATTGATGATGATGATGACAGTAATAGTGATAATAGTAATAGAATTAGTAATAATAACAATAATAATAATAACAATAATAATAGTAATAATGATAATGATAATAATAATAATAATAATAATGAAAATAAAACAATAAAATATAAAATAATAATAATAATGAAAATAAAATGATAAAATCATAAAATAATAAGGATAAAATAATAATGATGAAATAATAATAATAATAATAAGTGATAATAATAATGACAATAAAATGATAAAATAATCATAAAATAATAAGGATAAAATAATAATGATGAAATAATAATAATAATAATAAGTGATAATAATAGTGATAATAATAGTGCTAATAATAGTAATAAAAATAATAATAATAGTGATAATAATAGTAATAAAAATAATAATAATAATAATAACAACAACAACGATATCATCAAAACAAACAAGGCCCCGACTCCAACACACCGGTCAGCACTTCAGAGGACCTGAAGAGCCCACGAGTGGAGTCCTGCGCGAGTTCGGGAGACGAGATCGAGAGGATACTTACTGCCATAGTGCTGAATACTGCCTCTGGCCAGCGTCGGGGTGGAGGTATACCTCGGGTCCACTCTGCCGGGCATACTGCCTGGGGATCCCCCGGGACCTCCGGGCCCCGTGGACGATGACGTGGAAGAGGAAGAGGACGCAGAGGAAGGGGGCAACCCGCCCCCGACGGACGCCACCGGTTTGAAGGCGATAGGGCGAAAGACCACTTTACCCTGTGGATCGAAAGGAGACACGTGGTTAGTTCGTGTATGAGGGAGGGAACGAAGGCAACAGGGAAGTGCACTGTATAGCCTACCTAGTAACATGATGGAATGCTGTCGTGCTTTTTTGGATATGTGTGTGCTAGTATTAGTACGGTATTAATCACATGAAAACAATATTTCACGATATCCATACTAGGTAGATTAAATACAAGATATTGAAAGCTATTTGTAGGACAGGACACCCACACATACATACATACACACACACACACACACACACACACACACACACAATATACTGATTGAGACTGTTTTCATTATCTACATATGGGCTATGATAATGATGCCTCCCCCCAAAAATAATAATTACATGAATATATTTACAATAAGATCTATGAAAAGATTAGTGCAAAACGTACACTGACTGAACATAAAAGAAGCTCTGTTGTATATATTTAATCCAGATTTATCATTCTCTGTTAGTCTCTGTGATACTTTAAATCACTTACTTTGTGTTCAATTATGGTACAATTCAATGAGAAAATGTGTTTCATTTTGATACGACCAATTCATTTTGAAATCTTAAAATCTAAGCAAACTTTCCCCAGTCTCCATTCTTTTTAAAGAAAATTATACAAACATGTCACTTGACTTTATGCATGGCTTATCACATTTCTCTAATACTGAGTATCTAGCGGCTCGTGACTTGACTTTCCAAAATATATCGTTGGCTAGAAATCTTTTTTGGATCGCAGTTATAATCTACGACGACAGACACCTATATTTGGGTTAAAAATGGATATTAGAATGTAGTATCATGTATGTATTCATGCATGCAACAAACACGTCCCAAGGTTTATTCACAGGCAAGTGAATAATTTATGACTGTGCTACCTGTTTTACACCCAAATGCTCACCATCTATGCCGTCCGTGGGAGTTCCCGCAACACGATCATCTGAGCAACACCGCACAACTGATAGATGTAACTTACCAAACATTTTATTTTCCTCAACAACTTGAAGTTATTAAACGTTTCTGATGACGGGTTGTTTTGATATTCTAATCAATTTCTGAATGTGTATGTCAACCTTCCTGAAGATCCACAACCGTTTTCGTTATACTTTTATTTTCAGATTTGGTCGTTTTTTATATATATTTCAATCACGTCCTGCGTTCATATTTTTTGTTTACAATTTTATTCACCCGAGGAGATCGAGGATAATTCAACTCTTGGATGACGAAGACACCACACGAACTCAACCAGTTCGACACAAGATCCCGAACTAAGTCTGTCATTCAACGATTTGCCATGGAATGCGTTTCGCTTAATGGCATAGGGACATGGCTCTCCTGGTACCAAAACTGAATACGTTTTAGTGCCTGAGTATTTGGTCTATCCTTTGTTACAAGTAAGTTTACTTTTTTCGCATACAGCGGCAATAACACGGAAGGCACAGTCTTTCTTCTTGTTTTTCGTTGACAGTAACATGCTTCTCAATATATATGTATATTTTTTTCTGTCCATAGTCAAGTGAATGCAGAGTCTTATTGGAGACAAAATGGTGTTTTCCATCTAGGAAGATCCCCTAACCCCTCCCGACCCAATTCAACATTCTCCTAAATATGTAGATCTAAAAACCCAAGAAGTATCACCAGGTGACGACTTAGAGAAGTTTGCAGGAGTGACGTGGCAACGGATGGTGCACTCGTGCGAGTTAAGGAGGAGCTGGGGGGGGGAGTCATTTGTCCAGTCGTGGATGTTGAACATCAGCTGATATTGATGATGACGTCGATGAGGGTCACAACTACCATCATCTCCATTAATTACAACCCCACAACTACCACAATCTCCATCACAATTACAACCCCCGCCATCACCATTACAACTCCCATGCATAAGTTTTATGGAGTCAACACTGTAACCCTGAACAGGGAACGTCCAAATTTATGATTTTTCATGGAAGTTGTACCACTTCTGGCACGCCCACTTTCAGAAACAATAAAAACCAAAGGTTTATGGGAAGAAGTGCTCCAAGTTATAAAGTAAAATGGGCGTACCAGAAGTGGTACAACTTCCATGCAAAATCATAAATTTGGACGTTCCCTGTTCAGGGTTAAGGATCCCCTACGGATCAGAGTTACGAATCTTATACGACTGGAGGATACGATGTTCCACTCAAAGAAGAATGCATATAAGTTCTATTATGTCTCCTTTCTACTATTCTCATTAAATATCTCCTTTACCATCTGCCTATGGCTTTATCATTTCGGCGCGACATAGCCCCTTAGGAAAGAACAGCTGGTTACTTATCAGTGACGAAACACAACACTACTATCCCAACCACAGACACCACTACCGGTGCGTACGTCCATTGCATACTTGAAATATATCTCTTTCAGACTCTGGAGCAGTGTTTACCAAATTCTTCCAACACGTGGTTCCTTTCAGTATTAACAAACCTTTATATGCCTTCTGAAAACGAACTAAAATTTTAATATCGCAGATACATCACCTTAAACTTTATTAATCACAGCAGAGAGATAAATAACAGAAAAATATATTATTGTTTATCAATTTTTTTTCTTAACAAGGATCGATCTAATAATATATTTTAATGAGAAGGAAGTATTTGCTTTTTTGATACAAGCAAATCAATACGCGGGTCTGTGCGGTTGAAGGTACGTACATAACTGAATAGAATCACCAGTGACGGAGATGTCGATCAAATAATTCCGACTGTCGTCCCCGGATTCGAACCAGGTGCATGATTTCTCATTGCCGTCGTCCTGCCGACTGAGCTACTGACCCTATGAACGAGAAATCACGTGCCCGGTTCGAATCCGTGGACGACAGTCGGAATTGTTTGTACGTACATAAGCTGGACCTTCCATGACCCCCAGATAAAAGCTCGTGACCCTTTAGGGGGGTCGTGACCCACAGTTTGGGAGCCCCTGTTCTAGAGCGTGTAATTGGTATCGCTTTCCTCGCTGCGTACCGACGACGGCACGTGTCCGGCCAACTCTCGGTAAGTCTCCGTCGGGGCGGTGTCGTCGGTGTCGGTGTCTGTCTCATTCTTGCACAGGTCAGAATGTCAACTGCATGAGGCTTCTCGGGAATTCAAGTGATCTCACCTTTCTGGTTTCTCCTCTTCCTCTTCCTGGAGGGTCTCGCACTGATTCATTGTGTGTGTGAGAGTCTTTAAGTGGATTTCGCTAAGGGCTCTCGCGTGTAAGCTCACATGTGTAGATATCTACACATAGGAAATCAATACCCATTAATATCGAATGTATACACACACACACACAGACACAAACAAACACACGGACACACACACACACACACATTTTCCGGGAGGGAAATAGCTGTCGATCACGAGTCCAATACGTGATCCAAGACCATGGTGAATCACACACCCACACCCACACACATACACACACACACACATACACACACACGCATACACACGCACACATACACTATACACACGTACGCATACACAAGCACACACACACACATACAGTACACACACGCACGCATACACACGCACGCACACACGCACACACACACACACACACACACACACACACACACACACACGCACATGAACATACAGCTTGCAACAACTAACGCAAGATTGCTTTTTGGCGAAAAGATATAAAAATCTAGCTCACCTCATTGTGAATGGGGCGACTACTTTCCCCTCATCCTACACTAACTGGAAAACGAATCCTAGGTACCACCAGCGCGGCTAGGATATTAGGTTAGCACTCCTTCCCTTTTAAGGGCTGTGGCTACTCCCTTCACAACCATAAATCAGGCAAAACACTAAGCTCAGAGAGAGCCGGGCGAGACCTACTTTATACTTGTAATTACATAAGAATGATTTCACTGTGTACATGCATGCACACGGACAATATGAGAGTGTGGGATTTGGTCTGGACCCCGGGGGACAAAGGCGGACCCCCAACCTCCACTGGCGCCATTGTCGGTGGTGGTGGTGGTGGTGGTGGTGGTGGTGGCGGTTGTGGAGGTAGAGAGGTACAAGGAGGTAGAGGAGGAGGAGGAGCAGGAGGAGGAAAAGGAAAATCAGGAGGAAGAGGAGAAGGAAAATCAGGAGACGGTGATGGAGGCAGAGAGGAACAAGGAGGTAGAGGAGGAGGAGGAGGAAAAAGAGGGGGAGAAGCGGGAAGAGCAGGAGGAGGAGGAGGAAGAGGAAGAGGAGAAAGAAGAGCAGGAGGAGGAGAAGAAGGAAAATCAGGAGGATGTGGAGGAGCAGGTGGGTGGAGAAGTAGTAGGAAGAGCAGGAGAATTAGAAGAAGGAAGCGCAGGAGGAGGAGGAGGAGGAGAACCTGAGGAAGGTTGGTCAGTATTTAGAAAATGTCAACTACACTTCACTTCTAAGCATGGAAAATCCTCCTTTTCTTTCTCTCTCCCTCTCTCTCTCCCGCACACGATACAGTAGAAATACCTTTTCCAAATTGATGGAACAAGATGGATGACGTTGTGCAGTCAGACATCATAAGCTAATCTAAAGCTTCCTCGCAACTTCCTAGTTGCGAGTTCGAGTCCCGCACTTTTCTCTGATTCATAGCAGGGACTTTTACTTGCTCCAACGGCGCGCGCGGGCGCGCACACGCACACACACACACACACACACACACACACACACACACACACACACCATTACTCATAGATCGGTCATATATGAGCTCTGAGCTCTCTTCCGGGGGGAAAATAGCTGTCGAACACGAGTCCAACACGTGATCGAAAGACAATGGTGAATCACACCCACACATACACATACACACACGTAGACACACACACACACATACGTACACATCCACACACACGAACGCAAACGCACATATACACCCACACACAAACACATGCACATATACGCACACAACCACACGCACACACATACACGCATGTACACACGCTTCGAAATTAGGTATTTTCGTGCAAGCGTGTTCTCTATGATTTTTTGTATGTGATCGTGCATGTGCGTTTTTTGTCGGCTGTAAGTGTCACCAATACCCTGACTGTGTTTCTCTTCTTTCTCCTCACGTTTAGTATATTTTCTTTGTCTCTTTCGTTGATTGGCGCTCTGTTCATGGCAGAGACTCTACACTATTACAATCGTCGCGAGAGGCTGAACGTCTTGAAATCATTCTTACCGTTTTCTTTTTAAAGTTTGAAATTTTGTCCTGTCACCCTATACGATAATATATATATATATATATATCACGTGAAAAAAACAGTTGGAGCAAAAAAGACTGGAAACTGGGAATCTATATATTTCGATTACAAAACTGCAATCCTTTTCAGTAGGTATCTACTGAAGAGGATTGCAGTTTGCAATCGAAACATATACATTCCCTGTCTCCAGTCTTTTTTGCTCCAACTGTGGTTTTCACGTGATCGACAAATGTGGTATTACATTTTTCATCAGTGTGTGTGTATATATATATATATATATATATATATATATATATATATATATATATATATATATATATATATATATATATATATATATATATATATATATTTACATACATGGTCTTTTATGTGCCTGTGTGACTTCCCGTTTTCTTCTTTATCAGCTAAAGTTTCTCTAACCTCTCTTTGTATGATCGTCTATCTGGAACCCATCTCGTAACGGAGTTTTCTAGTTTGCCTGTTCCTCTGCCGCCTAGATTAAAGCAGCACGTTCTAGGTTGGGCCTTGGGTTATTAGCATCCTCGCTATATTCAGGTCGATGTCTCCAAATGTAGGCTTTCGGTTTGCCAAACCTGAGCACACTGGCACGACTTCTATCTTGTTTATGGGGTGATCCGAGTCCAGGATTTTGCTAATTGTTGACCCCAAAAGCTTTTTTCCTCCTCAGCTTTATCTTGCCCATCTTCTCCCTGGTTTCAAGAAGCAGCTATTTTCTTTTGGTTTTCCTCCGCGTTTGCCAAAGCTGCGATCTCGCCGATGCTGATCTGATGTCTGTGCTTCCTAGTCCTTCGTTTAATGCATTACTTTCTTGTTTTGCAACGTTTCGTTTCCAGCCAAAGGTCGTTCTCCCTAATTCAACATTTCGTCACCTCCTTCGTCAACGCAATTGTTTTCCAAACAGAAAAAGTCACTCCTGAATGCAACAGAGGCGATTTCAGAATTTCTTTCCAGACAATTTTCTTGAAAATCACAGGCTGGTTTCAACCACTGTCGAGCTCCTGGTTTCAATCAGTAAAACCTAAAACAATACTAACAATGTACATACAAACACATACATACATGGTCTTTGGATCACGTGTTGGACTTGTGATCGACAGTTATTGACCTCCCGGATGAGAACTCAGAGATCGAATGACCGATCTATGGGTAATACACACACACACACATACACACACACACACACACACACACACACACACACACACACACACACACACAACTCCCCGACCACGAGAGTTGGAGTAACACCCCGCAGCGAATCGATACTGAAATTATTTCAGCCCTGGTCGGGATTCGAACCCGGACATCCGTAGTAGCAGCCGGGAACTCTACCAACTGCGCCACGAGTGTGTGTGTGTGTGTGTGTGTGTGTGTGTGTCTGTGTGTATGTGTGTGCGCACATATATACACGTGCGCATTCATACACACTCGTACACGCACGTACATATGCACATACAAACCCCCCACTCCATAAAGGCATGGTAACCAACATAGTAAATGGAAAAGACAGCAGACCTGATAAAGGTGAAGCGAGGGAGAGGGGAGGGAGAGGGGAGGGAGAGGGGAGGGAGAGGGGAGGGGGGGGGTTGGGTTAAGACGTACCAACATCTCACCAGGACACGCGGACCGTCTGTGGCGACGGAAGAAAACGATTTCTTTCCCGTCCGATCCCTTCCCCATCATCAGCACCACTACGATAACTTTACCGAATCATCTATGGTACATTGACTAAAATCACGAGAAGCGTATGGTACATCCCGACGTCGAAACACCGCGTAAAAATAAATAAATAAATGAATAAATAAATAATAAAAAAACACGAATGACCCCCCCCCCCCCCTTTAAGTATCCGACGAAATCGGGAAGGGGACCCGTTGAGAAAGAAATCCGCCTTTGCGTGGTGACGCGCGGAGGCGACACCCGGCCCGATACACTCGGTTGCAACACAACACAACACAACACAAGGCACAAAGCCATCCCGCCTCCACTCCCCACGCCCGCGGGTCGCGCCCGTATATGGCCGATGGACTCAACCGTGAGGGCGACCTGCCTGTAGCGTGGGAACACGTGTGTGTGTGTGTGTGTGTGTGTGTGTGTGTGTGTGTGTGTGTGTGTGTGTGTGTACGTGAGTGTGTGTGTGTACGTGAGTGTGTGTGTGTACGTGAGTGTGTGTGTGTGCGTGTGTGTGTGTGTGTGTGTGTGTGTGTGCTTGTGCGTGCGTGTGTGTGTGTGTGTGTGTGTGTGTGTGTGTGTGTGTGTGCACGTGTGTGTGTGTGTGTGTGTGTGTGCGTGTGTGTACGTGAGTGCGTGTGTGTGTGTGTGTGTGTGTGTGTGTGTGTACGTGTGTGTGTGTGTGTACGTGTGTGTGTGTGTGTGTGTGTGTCCGTGAGTGTGTGTGTGTGTGTGTGTGTGTGTGTGTGTGTGTGTGTGTGTGTGTGTGCGTGAGTGTGTGTATGCGTGTGTGTGTGCGTGTGTTTGTGTGTTTGTATATATGCGTGAGTGTGTGCGTGCGTGTGTGTGTGTGTGTGTGTGTGTGTTGTGTGTGTGTGTGTGTGTGTGTGTGTGTGTGTGCGCACGAGCGCGCATGTGCGTATCAAACTGTACATTACCCATCACGCAAAACAATCGTTCATCCCTTCGAGAAGAAACATCAACCTGACTATCTACATATACACACACATACGTGTACCCCATATAGTAGATAAATTCGTGGCTCTTCCTCTGATCCAGCACGGACACACTGACAGGAGAGACGTGTTCCCACCTACGCTCCTGACTACTTGTCTACGCAAACGCCTGCCAGCGCGTCCGTGACGCTGGACATTGCAAACGTAAATATGTTTTTTTGGCGGATAATTCGGATCGCAGCAAGTGGGCGAATCCGCGGCCTGGGATGGAAAAGTCACCGTCGAGTCCGAGGCGTGATCATAATACTCCCAGCCGTTTGGGGGGTTTGGGGGATGGGGGGGGGGATAGATTCACAGCAAGTCTACAAGTCGGGGGATCTTGTTCAAACAAGTGATCGCCCACAATTACGTACGCACACACACACTCACTTGATTATTATATATATATATATATATATATATATATATATATATATATATATGTATATATATATATATATATATATATATATATATATATAGATATATATATATATATATATGCAGCCACACCAAGATCTTTTTCCCCCTTATAAGGGAGGTAGCCAAGTCAGGGGCACGTACCTATTCCCACCCATTTTACTCTCTTCCACAACCCTTTCCACCCCTTCCGACTCAGCTCCTCCTGGATGACGGGTCATCCATGCATCCGCCCACTGCCCTGGGTCAAACTCAATGCAGCAAGACACAGTACTTCCACAGCACATTTGCGTGTGTGTGTATATTATATATATATATATATATATATATATATATATATATACATATATATATATATATATATATATATATACAGTATATATATATACAGTATAATATATATATATACAGTGTGTGTGTGTGTGTGTGTGTGTGTGTGTGTGTGTGTGTGTGCGCGCGCATGTGTGAGTGATGTATGCCCTCCGACATTCAAAACTTTTCCTCAAAGTCATTTGGTTTTGTTGCAATACAACTTCCACGCGCGGTACATCTATCAGAACCCGTCGAACTGCAGAACCTCGCGCTGGCTGTCTGAGGAACAGGTGTCCGGCGACTTCGGAGCCAAATCTCACTACTTCCTGCTACGCGGCAATCTCGACAGATCACGCCATAATTCTGGGTCCTTTAATCATAAGGTACGTCTCTCTCTCTCTCTCTCTCTCTCTCTCTCTCTCTCTCTCTCTCTCTCTTTTCTCTTCTGTGTCTATTTTCTTTTTTCACTTCATTGCTGATTTTTTCTAAATCTTTGTAATTTTTTCCAGGTCTTGATTGTGGAACACATACATACAGTCTTTCATCTGGCTCGCAAGTTTACAAATTCTTTCTTTAACCAAGGCTAGTTCAGCTGGAGCAACAGCATGGACAAATGTAACCTTTGTTTGAGTACCATTGAGGAAAAAACAACCCGTGACATATCACAGCTATACAGATATGCGTCTCGTTGTTGTTATATTAGTACATTTTTGCTTACAACATATCACTTTAATAATAAGAAAACTACTGTATATAGAAGTGTATCAAATAATGTACAACGAGGACCCGCGAGCCAGCTTCGGGTGTCCATGTTAGTATTATGTTACAATATGTATTTCATTATATCACATATGATATTAACGCATGTCTACTTCCCGCTATGTTGCATAAATCACAAATTTAACTACGACAGCCTTTTCATGCGGTCTTCGGCTGAACCACACCAAATAACCAGAGTTATCGAAGAGGAAGAGATGGAAGAAAGAGGAGAAAGTGGAGAGGTAGAGAAAGAGAGAAACTTGGAGGAAGAAGAAGAGGTGGAGGAAGAGGTGGAGTAAGGAGGAGAAAGTGGAGGAGGAAGAGAAGAGGTAGAGGAAGAGAAAAAGTAGGAGGAAGAGGTGAAGAAAGGTAAAGGAGGAAGAGGAGGTGGAGAAAGAGGTAGAGGAGGAGGAGGAGGAGAAAGAGGGAGAAGGAAACGAGGAGAAGAAGAAGGACAAGAAGAAGGGTGACTAAGTGCGCTTGTCAAAAGGGCAAGAAAACTCCTTTCTTCTTACTTACACCTTCCCTCCTCATTCCAATCCACCCACCCACCCACCCACCCTCCTTCCTTCTTCTCCCAAGCCTTTTGGAGAGCAAGGTCATCATCATCATCGTCTCCAACCCTTCCTCCTCCTCCTCCTCCTCGTTACCCTCCCGACCCCCATGGCAACACCTAATCTGTGACCTCCACACCCTTGCAAGACACGATGGCACGCAGGATATATTTCATTCCGGGGATTTGAATACGTTGTTTCTTAATTACGGGGATCGAACTCAGGACTGAAAAGGACTCATCGAGAGCCATTGATTTCATTTTATCAAAACCTCTCTCTTTGAATTGTTCCTTTGATTTCATCTTCCCGTCATTTTCTGATTGTGCAACCGAGTCTTTCCTTATTTGGTGTCCATTTGCACGTTTTCTTTGTCTTTGGCATATGGCGTCCGAAATATATGTCCTTACCACCTTAGCTAATTACTTTCCTGATCTTGTCTCACCCAGTTACGCCATGAATAAGACGCAGCACTCATTATTTTTCCTGCCTAGGTTTGACAAACCTATTTACAATACAACTCAATCTATCGAAAAACCGTTTTATTTACACCTGAAGACAAAAACCCGTCTAGGTGGAGAGACACTTTCTGGACTGTGACCTACATCCTGGTTCTCTCTGTCTCCTGTTTATTATTGCTTCTGAAACTCCTCCGGTCTCCGCCCCACCGCCCTAAAGATCCCGTCGACTCCCTCTTCCGTTCAACAACAAAGAGCCTCAGGGACCACAACGTCCCTCAAGCCTCCACTCCATTCATCACAGGGACTCCATCCTGTCCCTATTCTATCCACCCACAACCGCGCCCTCACTCCCCCATCTCCTATCCACTCGTTAAGACACCTATCCTCTCTCCATCCTTCATCGCGTGGGTATGCCAGATCCATTCTACACAATAATATTTTACCAGTGGTTTGGTCACCCAATACACTCATACAAAGAACAACGCACCCACACCTACAACCGAGCACGTAAACACAGCCATTTGTGCATGTATGAACACGCGTGTGCAATCTTGTATTCCCAAGACCAGGCCGCGATGCGTGCAAGGGCTATACGAAAGATAGTCTTGATGCTTACCAGATGACTAATAATTAATCCTTCCTCGCCTATCCACGAGCCAACCCGCCATATTGGATCGGTCTGCAACGCGTCCATTACCAAAGCAAACAGAGAGAGAGACAGTGTGTGTGTATGTGTGTGTGTGTGTGTGTGTGTGTGTGTGTGTGTGTGTGTGTGTGTGTGTGTGTGTGTGTGTGTGTGTGTGTGTGTGTGTGTGTGTGTGTGTGTGTGTGTGTGTGTGTGTGTGTGTGTGTGTGTGTGTGTGTGTGTGTGTGTGTGTGTGTGTGTGTGTGTGGAGGATGGAAGAGATTATCAGAATACATGGAAGCATCACATACACACACACTATGTGCATACATATGCAAACACACACACATATGCACACACACACACATATGCATACACACTGTGTGCACCATAATGTACACAAGACAATGCGCACATGTCCCCATGACCTTTGACCCAGGAAACATGATATGATCTCTCGACGCAAATCTATCATCAACATTAAACTTGTCGTTTCACCTTAACACAATTCAGACCTCCAAGAAACGTCATTTCATTCTTGAAAATGAAAGAACCAAACCTCACCTAGGCAAGTATGTGAGAAGCTTCTCTATCAAGCATGATATATTCGCCATTTGAGCGAGTGTCCCGCTGTGGCGCGTTGGTCCTCGATCTCGGCTGGTGAGTACAAAGAGCCCACCTGGATCCTACCTCTTACCCTCTCGGGCAACATTTCCCCACAGCAAACTGGTTAAGAATGACGAAAACACAATGTATCAAGCGTATATGTGTGTGTGGTGGGGGGATTGGTGAGTGGGATACTGAATGAATGTGTCGTTGTGAGTGTAAGTGCGACTAAGTGCGAAAGTGAGCGTGAGTGTAAGAGTGAGAGAAGGGGGAGTGAGGAAAAAGAAGAAAAAAAAAAGAGAGAGAGAGAGAGAGAGAGAGAGAGAGAGAGAGAGAGAGAGAGAGAAAAGAGAGAGAGGGAGGAGATCGTTGTCACGCGTGTCTGCTTCCGGCCAGAGGTCGCTGGCACTCCACCTGGTCCACAACACACGTCTGACCCACTAGTAACTGCTCCAGTTGGGGACCTCATTATCAGTCGCACGGTGCACAACCAGAGACAAAAGACGTGTCGCCCCCACCTGAGTTTAGATATGCAAATATAATTTCCTTTGTAAATCAGTTACAAACACACGCAAACGCGCACGCACACGCATATTCACACAAACACACACAAACACACATTCACACACAAACACACACACGCACATTCACACACATACACACAAATACACACACACATTC
>NC_134790.1:9654828-9657328 GCF_046742065.1 Oratosquilla oratoria
ACCTATATGCAGAGAGACAACGAAGTGGGCAATGCCACGCACCGAAGTGTTGTCGCCGCACAGGTCACATTAGAAAACCTCTCCTGTGTGGCTCCTCATATGCTTTGTGAGACAACCCTTTCTTGAGAAATCTGCATTGCATAGGTCACACTGGAAAGACTTCTCCCCTGTGTGGGTCCTCATATGCTCTGTGAGACAATCCTTTCTTGAGAAATCTGCATTGCATAGGTCACACTGGAAAGACTTCTCCCCTGTGTGGGTCCTCATATGTTTTGTGAGACAATCCTTTCTTGAGAAATCTGCATTGCATAGGTCACACTGGAAAGACTTCTCACCTGTGTGGGTCCTCATATGCTTTGTGAGATCACCTGTCTCACTGTTGCTAGAACCGGTAGGAAGGGAAGCGAGCAACCGTTATCGTCAGTCGTTGGGGATCAAAGCCCAAAGCGTCTCACAGGTGCTGCCGCGAACTTCCCGACGACGTGACTTTCCTCTCGCCTCTGGAGATCGAAAACCTCCCGAGACGACCCTCTTCAGGGCGGCAAGGCACGAGATTGTCCACAGGTACAGAAGCGACGGGAAACAACTGTTCATAACTCTTTAGGCTTTTATTTTGGCTAAAACCAAACGACTTTATTCAGTCAATGGTCGGAACGGGGTCTCCTTCAGTCAAGACCAGCATTGGTTCACGTCGTCCGCCGCCTTTCGACAGAATCAAATGATTTAATATTAACCAAGAATATATCACCTCTCCCTCCCACCGTCCCTCCTCTACTCCCTCGCGATGCCCACGTTGTCACCCCACTCTGTTAAGGTCAGGTAGGATGTCTACTCCGGCTTATCGCTTTGTCCTAGGATCCTTGAAGATATTCAGCATATACAGTATACCCTGGTTACCAAGGCCTATATTATCACCAAGAGCGACCTCCTGGCTCTACGCTGGCTGACACGCTACACTCATTCCCTTCAGTGGCAAAGAAAACTGTGAACAATGACATATTGGCTTAATACAAATGCGTATCACAAGTGCTTCAGCCCTGTCAAGTGTCCGGCACCCATGTAACTAAAGGGTGAACGTGCATTTATTTTGTTTTGTTTTCCTGTTCCCGTCATTCTCATGCAGGTCGAAAGGTCTCCTGTTGGTACGTTTGGCATCCCTCAGAAAGTCAAAGGGAACCTTACCTCCTTCGGGAACCAGGTGAAACCTCGAAACATATCCCAAAATGCCAAGGACATCGATCCTGGCGACGAAGAACAGTTTATGCCGTGATCATAATTCACTCAAAGTAGCCCCGCGTCGTCTATGAATTCCTGTACCCATTGGAAGTGCGCACTCCCCCAAACTCGATTAGATACGCTGTGATGACCATAAATACTTCCTCCACAGCGACAAGCGGAACCCACAAGACGACATATTCCATCTATACAAGACTCTTAAGATCACGTATGACACGATGGTAATAAGATATCGCAATGCTGTGTTCAGACATGAAGACTACCAACACATGACACCACTGTAAGACATAAAAGGAACTAGACAAGATATCCCACAGGTATAGACTCGACTGGTATATCAAATCTGTACAACGTCGGGTTT
Organism: Oratosquilla oratoria; assembly: GCF_046742065.1. NCBI lineage: Eukaryota > Metazoa > Arthropoda > Malacostraca > Stomatopoda > Squillidae > Oratosquilla > Oratosquilla oratoria. The sequence continues at coordinate 9,656,426 of NC_134790.1, forward strand.
ATTTCCCAGTGTCTGGTTAACTTTCCACAGCCTAAGGGAGGGACCGAGACACAAGCTCCCATGATACACCAAGCCAGTGCACTTTTTATTCTCTATTTAGAATCAATAAGCTTGAAATTGATCAATACTTTGGCAAAATGCCGCACCAGGTAGAAGTACCCAACACTCACTCACACTCACACACACACACACACACACACACACACTCACGCGATTTTATCTGTCACTTGGATTATTCCAGAAGGATAATAATGTCATACGAATTCATGAGTGTTGGGTCCTGATACTATGGCAGACGCTTAAACCTGACACACGCTCTATCAGATTTATGTAAACATATCTTTCACCCCTGTTCCACTAATACATTTATAAAGGAATAACTCTAGTTTTAAGGAAATTTACTACATATTAGATTCTTAGCAACAAAAGAACTGAACAGTTCCGATATATTATGGGTTTACATTGGATATACGAAACACATGCATACAGAATAAGGTTAACGGTTATACTGTTTATACTGGGCGACCTCGCTTGCACCTCCAGTAGAAGCACCCAACACAATGTCTCTGTTGGGTACAGAACGAAAGGGTTGACGTCCACGTTTTGTTGCTACTTGTAGGTCTTCCTCGAGGACGTCGGCCTTGAAGGGGGACATGCGTCTCGCCGTGAAGCTGAACGCTCGCCCCCCGAGTGGGAGATACGACGACGCGACGCTGTGCTTACGTCATGTCGCCTATCAACAACAACCCAGAACCTTTGACGTCCTTAAAGCGACCGAATATCACTTACCCAACGATTGATCGACGGGATAAACGCATTTCAGAAAGTCAGTCTGTCAGTCCAAAATCGGCAAAACGCATTACGTATATTATGAATGTGAGTTGTATCCTCCTCACTAATGCT
>NC_134790.1:9659828-9727328 GCF_046742065.1 Oratosquilla oratoria
ACCCATTTAGTGTTCTACACACACACACACACACACACACACACACACACACACACACACACACACATATATATATATATATATATATATATATATATATATATATATACATACACACACACGTCCCTGCAACCGGTATCTGATTTGTAGTCTACGTTCTTGCTACCGTTAGACGATGTCATTCAAGTTAACGACGACTTCCGCAGTGTTTTGTAGAGTGCGATCAAATTTCCAATATTCCCTGCCCCTTTCGCCAGCGAGAGGGTGCCACGGAGATGAATGAAATAATCTGCCGGTAGTCATAATTAAGAGATAAACACCACTCGGAAAGAAAGGGGGACATGTAAGTGCCCAAAAATAGGTCTAGCAGTTCACAAAACAGTCTGGTGTAGAATAGGTGAGTATATAAACAAATTAATAAATCAAATAATGAATTAGTATGTGTCAAATTGCATAACATTCTCAGATATTTTATTGACGTTATACTAATACTGGGACCATGTGAGAAGCAGGACAGAGGAAGGAGAGAAATAAATGAAAGGGAATGAAAGAATAAAAAGAATAGCAAACAAAAAAACAAAATAGAGCACGAGAAAAAATAAAGACAAAGAAAGAAAGGAAATTAGCTAAACAATAAATGAATTGCGGAAGATTTGTGCTTCCCTTTCGGCACGACAAGGAAGTCACCGCGTCGTCACGGGCCCGGTTCCTTGCGTGGCAGCGGAGAACCTGCATCTCATCGAGGAGGTAGAGAAAGACAACGCTGTCGCCAACTCGAACTGGCGAGAAATCTCACACCATCCTATCTGTTCCGTCTTGAACGTTGCCACACGTGAAAGTGTCCAGATTTGGTGATAAGGCTGCTACCAAAGTCAAAAAAACCACGAACGCACAAACGCACGCACGCAGGCAAGTACGCACACACGCATGCGGGAGCGTACAGCACACGTACACGCACATAAGCACACACACGCACATAGAATTAGCTAAAACCACTCCTGGCATCAGTTACAACATGAATAATACATTAGATCACTTTGTGGCTAATAATAACGATTAACAAACACGTTCTGGCTACAAACAAACAATTTCATTCAGACAGCGGGGAACCCCATTCACGACGAAGGTGCTTTGCATTGCGTAGACACAGCATATATTATCGTGTACGTCGGTGGAACATGCACCTAATCAAGCGTGTGGATATGCATGCAGGCTGAAAACGTGAGAGGAACAAAGGGTGGAGTGGTGGAGAAGGCGGAAGTGAGGAACATAAAGTGGAAGGATGGATGGATGTGTGTGTGTGTGTGTGTGTGTGTGTGTGTGTGTGTGTGTGTGTGTGTGTGCGTGTGTGTGTGTGTAAATGGGCGGGTCGATAAGTGAATGAATAAGTGGGCGGGTAGATGAGTGAATGAATAAGTGGGCGGGTAGATGAGTGAATGAATAAGTGGGCGGGTAGATGAGTGAATGAATAAGTGGGCGGGTAGATGAGTGAATAGGTAAGTGGGCGGGTAGATGAGTGAATAATTGGGCGGGTAGATGAGTGAATGAGAAAGAGAGATATGAGAGAGAGAAACAGAGAAACAAATAGAGAAAGAGAAACAGAAGACAGATAGACGGAGAGAGAGAGAGAGAGAGAGAGAGAGAGAGAGAGAGAGAGAGAGAGAGAGAGGGGGGGAGGGGGAGAGGAGGGGGAGAGGAGGAGGGGGAGGGGGGTAGGAGGGGGAGGGGGAGGGGAGAGGGGAGAGGGGAGATGGGGGGAGAGGGGAGGGGGATAGGGTGGAGAAGAGGGAGGGGAGGGGGAGAGGGTGGAGGAGAGGAAGGGGAGGGGAGAGGAGGGGGAGGGGAGAGGGGGGAGAGAAATCGCAAACAAGGACACGGACCCCATCATGCGAGTGCCAGCTTTCACGCTGGATCAGGCATGCAAAAGAGTGGGAGTACATAAGTCCCGCCTTCCCCCCCTCTCCCTCACACTCCCTCGGGTGCGTGTGCGCGCATGCGCGTGCGAGTCCTTGTTCACTTGACCTTATTTACAACCTCAGGCCGTCATGCAGGTCAGGAGACTGATGTCACTCGCGCGTTTTTTTTTTTTCTTTTTTTTTTTTGAGGAGGGGGTCACGGAGGAAGCCCTCCAAAGTGTCCGAGGACTCGAACTTAGATATAACAGTTTGAGAAAAAAGTAATTTCGAGTCACGCGATGACCCACTTAATCCACTTAAGTATTTAAGGATTTTAAGGATTTTTCTCAGACAATTACCACGCAATGTTATTCAACTTAGAAAAAGCTCTCTGTACTTTCGTGGGGTAAACAATATATATAATATATATATATATACATATATATATATATATATATACACATATACAGCATGTCATAATATCATGCTGACAGGATCAAAGACCGCAGATGACCAACTTTTCCAGGAACCTGTAATATACAATAAAAACGTGCTTCCAACAACAAACCGAGAGAAAACATCAGGGAAATGTAGGCCTTTAACATCAGACAACAGTTGTCCGCTGCCAAATCTAGTCGACAGTTAAATGGTCAGCCCACGACATTCTGAGGACAGACAAATGCACTGCAGAGGAGCTTCCGGTATGCGTGCGTGTGTCCGTGCGTTCGAACACATACACACACACACACGAACGCACACACACACACAGAGAAAGAGAGTTGATGGAGAAATATAAGGGAGGGGATGAGTGAGAGGGGGAGAAGTGGGGAAGAGAGAGAAGGGGATGAGAGAGAGGAGGAGGAAAGTATATATATATATATATATATATATATATATATATATATATATATATATATATATATATATATATATAGAGAGAGAGAGACAGACAGAGAGAGAGAGAGAGAAGTGGGGGTTACCCGCATTCTCCAATAAACATTAACACTTAACCAAATCAGTTTCGAAACCCACCGCTTCCCTAGGCGGACCGGAGATGAACAAGACAGGCTGGCTGCTGCTGCAGCTGCTGCTGGTGAGAGGAAAAGTTCCCCTCAGCCAGCACAGGAGGCCCTTAGCAAAACTCAGTTACCTCCTTCGTGCAAATTACAATGCCGTTCCCACCATGAAGCTCAAAAACAATGCAGGCAGACAACACGCCAGCCACACGACTGGAAGTAACAAAGAGAAAGACGGTGGAGCGTTTCCCAGTATGTCCCTGACCCTCTCCTGACGAAAGAGTTCGCCTCAACTCAGCCCAGAAGACTCTTAGGCGTTTCTTTCTACGTCATTTCCAGCATCCTATTGGTGACTGGAAAGTGACGTAATTTAGTGACGGAAATGGTGAATTTTCATAATGCATCGGGCGTATCTCAAAATGCTTCCAGTATTGAAGTCATGTAATTTTATTGTTTGATCTTTTTTGTCCCGTTTTCAAAAAATTCTGGACAACTTTTTTAATGATTACGGTCCATCTTTCCCCACATGGTGCTGTCGCCCTACATGTTATTTCATATTATTATAATTTTTATCTATTTATATTATAATTTCTATTCATTTATTTTATTTATCATTATTATATTTTTTTCTCGCATCCGACCTACTTATGGACCAAAAGGTCTCCTGTCGGCATGTTCCTACTTTGTAATCCTTTGCAATGTTATTCTGAAGAGAGTACTCCTATACTGACACAGTATCTTTAAATTCGCAGTTTCCGAATCTCACCATATCATTCTTTTACCTTTAGTTTTCGAATTTGACCAATGGAAATGTGCGTGGTAATTCGAATAATGGTGAAAGAACGTGAAAATTTTATTTCTATTTCACAGCAGCTTAATGCTAAGTTGATTTGTACCTCTGAACAGAAGTTGCACCAATGGCACACGAGCATATCATGTGATACATCTGCATTACCCAAATACACTTTCACTGTCCATTTAATACATGTCTATGTCCAGTAGTTCCTTTATAATCTATGTATTTCCTTTTCAAACAAAATTGTTCTTATGCGACGCCAACGAAATCCATTTCCGATACATCGTGGATAAGATTTGGGATTCCTTTATAATCTATGTATTTCCTTTTCAAACAAAACTATTCTAATGCGACACCAACAAAATACATTTCCGATACATCGTGGATAAGATTTGGGATTCCTTTATAATCTATGTATTTCCTTTTTAAACAAAACTATTCTAATGCGACACCAAAAAAAATACATTTCCGATACATCGTGGATAAGATTTGGGGATTTGCCATTCCAGTAAACCATCGATATGACGGACAATATGGGGCCAGGGGTCTGTCGTTATATCCGAAGATCCGTTATAACCGAGGATCCCTCGCTTATACCGGATGAAAATCCGTTATAAGCGAGGGTTTGTCCGGCGGTCAGATTTTATGTCCATTATATCCGATATCCAGTACATCGAGATCCGTTATATCAAGGGTTTGCTGTCTTTAAATTCGATGCAGCTTAAAGTATGTTTTCATCGTCTATTTTTCTTTTTCTAGTGCACCTCTGGAGGACAGCTACTTGCAGACAGGCTTTGGAATAAGACAACAGCTTTGCGTGCTTGTGCAAGTAAGCACTGGTAATCTGTCCCCGCTGGGTTACATGCTCCGCAACAATTTCTTCTTAGCCACCTGTTCTCCAGCTGAGGAACATTCACTTTCAAGAGACCAGTCTAACGCCAGCTGATGGATCTGATATCAAGTCGTCTTCGTCATCACCATCATCATCTTACTGATGATGATAATAATTATAATAATAATTATAACAATAATAATTATTATAATTATAATAGTAATAAAAGTAATAACAATAATAATAATAATAATGATAATAATAACAATAATAATAATAATAATAATAATAATAATAATGCTGCTGCTGATGATAATAACAGCCATCATCATCAATTCCAACCCTATATCTAAGCGAAGTCTTCTCCCCAGCTTCTCCATAGCTCACAAGACTTCACCACGCTACTCCTGCAAACTTCTCTCTCTCTTCCCTCCCTTTGGCTAGGCTTCCCATCCCTCGACATCCAGAAACAAACTTGCTCTATCTATTATCCTCTTTTTCTGGCTGCCCTACCCCGGCTACTTCCATCTCTACCCTCTTACCACCTCCTGTCTATCTGCAACTCTGGCTTAAGTAGAGCCAGCCGCGAAAGTCGTGTCCAAAGGCAACTGATGACGCACGAGCTTCGACACTACTGATCGCGGGAGGGATTCGCCTCTTCAAAACAGTGACACACTTTCAGGATTTTATGCTGGTTGAGGGCAGGCGATGCAGCTGAAAAGGCGGACGTTGGACTGAAACGACTCAGGAGCGGTCGAGACCCACTTCAGACTGAAGTCCCTTTCTTAAGATAAAGTCACTTTTCTTTTTCAGAACAAACGAGTCTCACAGAAAGCATCCCCGTGTTGAACACGCTAACGACTCTGTTAACCGAATGTACCGAACGTGGCTAGGACGAAATTTGTGAAGTGAAATAAGCTGGGAAATAGTCTCTCCTTCTTTTGGTTGAGATTTATGTAAAATTCGAAAAAAAGGCTCAAAGGTAAAAAAAAACTGACAAAATCGTGTTATTTAACACACACACACACACACACACACACACATATATATATATATATATATATATATATATATATATATATATATGCCAGAGCAGCGACCAATTACAATAACGAAGCAAATCACTTTCGTAATATATAAATTTTAATTTCTTAGTACAAAATGCAAAGAAGAAAATGCAATGTATGCGCGTATATATGCATGTATGTATGTATTTGTGTATGTGTGCACTTTCAGTATATGTACACTTCATTCACTGAAACAATAGCACGCTTGGCTGACTGCCAAGTGCATCTTTATCTCGCAGTGGTTTTTTTTTTTTTTTATCGAGTGGAGATTGTCCTGGAACTTTATTCTTAGAGCTCATGGTCACAATGACTTTAGTCGTGTACAATGTATATCTAATCTACTGACACAAACGTTTTAGTGAGAGGAGTAAAAGATCTATTAAACACAAATAAAAGGCACGAAAATCACAATACTCTAGAAACGAAAGATAAGGTACACCCTCTTGTATTATCAAGTGATAACAAAAGAATTAGTCGAAGACTTTCTTTTCCGCCTTTAGCTGAATAAAAACGTTTGGCGACAGCCAAAAGAGGTATGTTAGTCGTCGACAGTAGACTAAAGGACTGACAGTCCAGAAGAGGCATGTTAGTCGTCGACAGTAGACCAAAGGACTGACAGTCCAGAAGAGGCATGTTAGTCGTCGACAGTAGACCAAAGGACTGACAGTCCAGAAGAGGCATGTTAGTCGTCGACAGTAGACCAAAGGACTGACAGTCCAGAAGAGGCATGTTAGTCGTCGACAGTAGACCAAAGGACTGACAGTCCAGAAGAGGCATGTTAGTCGTCGACAGTAGACCAAAGGACTGACAGTCCAGAAGAGGCATGTTAGTCGTCGACAGTAGACCAAAGGACTGACAGTCCAGAAGAGGCATGTTAGTCGTCGACAGTAGACCAAAGGACTGACAGTCCAGAAGAGGCATGTTAGTCGTCGACAGTAGACCAAAGGACTGACAGTCCAGAAGAGGCATGTTAGTCGTCAACAGTAGACCAAAGGACTGACAGTGCCCAACCCGATAAAGTTCCACGAACATGACTTGTTGAATGACATCGTACATCTGGCAGCGTATGGCAAGTTGTTGTGGTTGACCTTATTCTGAAATGTTTATAAATAGATCGAAGCAACTAGATGTTTCTGATACCGAGATGTTCTGAGGTTGAATTCAGTTTCCAGGTTCGGTCTCCTGAGTGCACATTATCTCAGTTTTCATGGAAATCTGCTTGACCTCCTTCATCTTTAAGAAGTTTGATCGGTCGTTAATATACAGGTTTTGTCATTACCAATTCTAGAGGGTTTTCTTGGTCCGACGACTAAAGTCCAAAATTCTTGTGTGTTCCGAGAGCGAAGCTCCTGTTTTCTGTCAACTGGGTACATAGGATGTGTTTTGACATTCTATAATGGCTTCCTCCCTTTCCAACAGATACTCTACTCCCTCTGCGTCATGGGATTTTCGTTGTGCCGCCAAGCATGACGCCACTTTCCCCCAGCAGCTATTGCTACTTACGAGTGTCGCCGCTGAGCAAACCAGAGACTGGACCTGACTCCACGTACCTGCAGGAAAAAAGAAAAGACATTCGTCAACATCACTGAATGGTTACATTTACCTAAGAAATAATGGTTACATTGGTAAAGTGGTCTGTGGTTAGGTAATTGTCGTCAGCTGTGAGTAATGTTACGTTCAAGCAGCATATATATATATATATATATATATATATATATATATATATATATATATATATATATATATATATATGTATATATATATATATATGAATATATATATATATATATACATACACATATATATATATATATATATGAATATATATATATATATATATATATATATATATATATATATATACACATATATATATAAAGCTGAAAAATTCCTTGCCTTTGATTCCGTGACGACACTTGCAGGACCATCCGATTTCCAGAAGACCTACCATGCATATTTTTACTTGGAGCCGGTTAATATGTGTGTGTGTGTGTGTGTGTGTGTGTGTGTGTGTGTGTGTGTGTGTGTGTGTGTGTGTGTTTGCGCGTGCACGCACGCATGCAAGACCAGACCCCAACAAACACGATAAAACGTTCACCCACAATGCAGTGACAGACTATTGCATAAGGACAAGAAGTCCTCCTCCACCCCGTCCCGTCCCGTTCCGCTCAGGACTCGACCCGGTCAACCGCAGGCGTCGCCCGCCGTCGCCGCAAGCCGTTGTCCGCAGCCGCAGGAGCGGCACTAAGCCTCAGGTCACACCCGGCAAGGCCGCGAGGGTCAGGCAAGGTTACAGACTCGGCACAGTGTGTCGTCAGTCAGGAGCAAATTCAGTCTACTTTTTATTGGATTAGGCCGCTGCGCAACCCAGGCCGATCTCCCCCGACTTCTTCAGAAGAGAAGGACGGACTGCCTTGAAACAGAATGAGGACCCAATTAAACAAACCTGCACAAGACATCTGGAGAGTGGATGGATTAGTAATGCAAAGGCGAAGTGAATCTTAATCAAATGGAGTGGCTCATTGAACTTTCTCAGTGCAACAGCGGCTGCTGATAATAAGAGATATCTGTTTGGATTTTGTATACTATACGCGTACGAAACCAACTATTTCTAAACCATCACGTGTGTGTGTGTGTGTGTGTGTGTGTGTGTGTGTGTGTGTGTGTGTGTGTGTGTGTGTGTGTGCGTGCGTGTGTAAATTGAGTACATGAATAGTGAAGACATCACGAAAATGAATCAGTACAAAGGTCGCCTTCCCACGCGTTTACCCAAACAAGTTAAGAAAAATCATGACCACCATGACACGGACACTAACGATAAGGAAAGCCCTTACAACAGAACGACACAAGACAGCGGTTTCCACAGTCTTCCGGCCAAATCTGTCCCGACGCGATCGAAATCCGGCGGCCCAGTCGTCTGGAGCCACGGCCCTCAGCTTCCTCAACATGTTCATTGCTCAAGCGTCACTGGAGGCCTTCTGCTTCGACACTCCAATATCGTGGAGCGAGGACTGTATAACCTTCGTCAAAGTAAACCCCCCCCACCCCCAACCCAAGGCAATCTTATTCATCTGAGAGGTAGACGAACGATCACGTGATTCGAGCCTCGTATTGTAGAGGTGGTCACAATGAGGAGACTCAAATCCTCGTCATTTTGAACAGATTGATCAATTTGTCACACGATAGGTAGAATGGACGGGGCACGAATGCCTTAACAAGTCAGTTTCGAACGAAGCAACACACATGGCAAACAAACAAATAAAACACACGCAGGGCAAAAGTGAATGTGCTAGCTAAAACTATGCGATTCCTAGGTTTAATTGAATCAGCTATTATACTCGTACAGTGAATACTCACATGTGGGTATTCACTTTCACGTTTATTCTAACATATAACACTTACACAGTGAGAAGGTTTTGACTCTATTCTTAAGTGTCCCCAGTGATTCCTTTCCTGTAATTGCTGCGCAGTGTCTCCATGCGTATCGCCACCCGTTCCCTCTTCCGTGCCGTTGGTTGCCACGGACCCTTGCCCCCCTTCCCCCAGGACCCTGCAATCCCCCCCCCATACCCCCCACCCTCTCCGGAAGGTCGGTCATGCTATGCTGGCAGACCACGGTCCGTCTTGACAAGACAGACTAGTTCCGTTAAATGTCAGATTTCTCCTTTCTCTGTTCTCGTAATTCATGTTCCGTTCGCGTGGGTCACACGCGCACCTCTCAATTCACTTCAGCCACTGCTTTTTTGCCCCCTACGTGTGTATGTGTGCACATTTGGACTTGCAGACATAACAATCGAATGACATTGTGTGACCACACACACACACATACATACACGACTTGGTGGCGCAGTTGGTAGAGTCCCAGGCTGTCAGTACGGCGGTAACTGGTTCGAGTCCTGGCCAAGGCTGAAATAATTTCAGTATCGCTGCGCTTCGAGTCGTTACTCCAACTCTCGTGGGCGGGGAGTCGGGTGTGTGTGTGCATGTAAGGTCATAGCATTACCCATAGATCGGTCATACGAGCTCTGAGCTCTCTTCCGGGAGGGAAATATGTCGATCACGAGTCCAACACGTGATCCAAAGACTAAGGTGAATGTGTATATATATATATATATATATAAGTAATTCCAGAATGTGTCAATTTATTATAATTCACTATTTACCTGTTTGTTTATCATTAAACTATGCCTATGCATTTATTTATTTTATTTACTATTTATATCATTATAAATTTCCTTTAGTTATTTATCATTATTATATATCTTTTCGCATCCGACCTAGTTATGGACCAAAAGGTCTCCTGTCGGCATGCTCCGTCTTTGTAATGTGGTGGTTACGGCTGAACCCGTGTCAAGGTTATACATTTTCCTGGAAGATTTGGAGATTTGGCGCCGAGGTAGAGGGACCGTGATGCCAACTAGATCTGGCGCCAGCTGGGACTAGAGTCGCGTCCGAAACGTAATAAAAGCAAAGTTTCTTTTTTCCTCGTCTTTCGTACAAGGCCTTTTCGATTTGGGTGACTCCGGAGAGATGTTTCATCTCCTAATCGACAAAGCTCCAGTACATTTGAAGGTACTCAAGCCTACCGACCAACATCCCTGTGAAGTGTATAAAAACATTTTCACCGACACTATGAAGAAGAATTTCAAGAATCTCCGAAAAATACCTGTCGCCATTCGCCTACTCCCTGCGCTTACACGATTTATAAACAAACTCTCCAGCTCAATCATCAACGCTTACTAATGATTACCATGCTTTTCAAAGTGACGACTTCGACTGCAGAGAGATCCCTCATGACCTTCAGCCCTTCTTCCTAAAAGCCTGTGGGCCAAAACAGGGAAGGATTCTGGAGACCGAACCGAGTTAGAAATAAGTTTCCTCGAAAAAGAAGAAAGAAATGGAAACAAGTCGGCAACGACTCCAATGCACATCCTTTGGAGACACCAGTCGATCTCGCTCTTCACCAGACCCTGTCGACCTCTTCGGGTCTTTGAGGTCTCCCGAGTTCCCGTTTTGTGGTTGCTGCGGCAGCGGCGGTGGTGGTGGAGGGGGGTGGGGGTGGGTACGGGCGGCTGAGGTGGCACACTTACCTTCGACCGCCCGGCAAAATGTCTTCGGGCCAATAACAACGGGTGGGTCTGGACAGCCCATGAAGCAGGAGGGTGAGGGGAAAGAGAGAGAGAAAGAGAAAGAGAAAGAGAGAGAGAGAGAATGTGTGTGTGTGTGTGTGTGTGTGTGTGTGTGTGTGTGTGTGTGTGTGTGTGTGTGTGTGTGTGTGTGTGTGTGTGTGCAATCACGAGAGTAGGTAACCCTCACGAGGGACGTGTCACATCAAAGACGAATGAAACTAGAACCGCGCCGGATCACTCATCTCAACGTGGGAGGACGCGAGTCGAGGAATAAGGAGTGACTAGCGAGTGGGAGATGAAGGGGAGGGGGGGAAGGAGGGGGGTAAGGACCCCCCCCCACTCCTTGCCCCATGACGCCCCCTTCCTGACGATACGTCACCTGGCAACCCCACCCGTGCTGACGTCACGTGATATGCGTGAAGGTAAAGCGGGTCCCCACCGCACATTAGGGGAGGTGATGGGGAAACTCGATGGTGGAGGTACTGCGAAGTAGATGTCGTTGTCACGCGACACGCGCTTACTTTCCTTGGTTCTGTCCTTGGACTACCCGAAGGCTCTTGTGATGAGTTGGGATTCTGCCTCGCCTCGAAACTACAAAGACTTCAAATCGATTACCAAATGCTGCCAGTTTGTGTCACTTGACGTGACTACTCGAACACACTAGGCAAAGGTGACTGCCAAAGCAGTTAAAAGCATCCTAGCATAAACGTTTCATTACATATTCCCTTCTGAGTAATTGCTCAATTGACTAAACAGCAGTTATTGAACAATACGAATCGCTTATATACCAACAAAATATCTTTAATAAATCTATGTTGACTTTTTTATGTCAAGGAATGGAACAATAGGTAATTGTTAACTGGTAGCTAAAACAATTGTATACAACAACTTTTCATGATGTTATGCTACTTCCGGTTAATCTAGGTTTTTCGCTCGTGTCCCCTCCACCCTTCTGACAGCCCACCATCACTGCTATGGCAAATGGGGAGGAACACAACTTTGAAGAGCATCGCGAAGAGGAGACGATAGTTATAACGCATCTTCAAAACTGTGTGTGCATCAAAACAGTTTTATTATCTTCGTTTTTCAGTACAGTTATTCGTACAAGGAAGAACAATCCACTGTATTCTCAAGATCCCTCAAAAGAAATCACGGGAACATAATAATAATTATAATAATAATAATAATGATAATAATAATAATAGGTTTATTGAAAGAGCAGTGATACACTGACAATAATACCATACAGTAATTATATGAGTAATACGCCTAGTCTAAGTTTTACTTGTGCGTACATGAATGTCTGTAATCAACTCTCATTTCCAAGCCTTTGGACAACAACCACATTGCATACGTACACAGGCGTATGTGCACTCTGCATCCTGCACGCACTGGCGCGGCCGTGCGTGGGCGAGCAAGTCCGTGCGGCGTTTTTTCCCGTGCCGGGAAACCGGGAACCCGCCCGTGACGCAACGCCAATATATTCCCGGTAGAACCTCCCAACACGCCTCGCAATGGCATGACTCACGTGCCCCCGGGAACACGTGACGTGGCGGCGGTGATGATGATGAATCTTAGGCAAAGAGATCTGACTAAAGGTATGGACACTTCTGCTGGCGTCTCTGAGGACGATCTGAGCGAAATTGCATATTTACATTTATGATTCGGTTTAACGTCACAAACTCCACCGTATCGGAAGGCTGGGACGGTGCCCCTCACAGAGAACTTTGTAGCGTGGAATTTAATGAACCATGCCCTTTGTTCAACTTCGCCGGTGGCAGGATTCGAACCGCCATCCCCTCCACCTTCGCTGCAAGTAACGACGTCCTAACCCGTGGAAAAGTATGAAAAAACACACGCAAGAGTTTATATATATATATATATATATATATATATATATATATATATACATACATAAATAATCACGAAGAACCCACAGTCGGAATAAAAGGAAACTTAGAAGAAAGTATAACTTCTATTTTTCGGCTAATATCTATAGCCCTTCTCAGGAAGGTGAAGATTATGTTTTACAAATGTGCTACTACATTTTGTCCAGGTGACATATATATATATATATATATATATATATATACATATATATATATATATATATACACATATATATATATATATAATGGAAGAAGACACGGGTCTAGTTCCGAGTTTATTCCCGACCGGTTTCGATTTGAGCTTCTTCAGAGGATCTGAAGAAGTTCAGAGCGAAACCGGTCAGGAATAAACTCTGAACTTCCTCCGTGTCTTCCTCTTCCACCTTCCTCAACATGTCACAATGTCTCAATATACACCCACACCCACATATATATATATATATACATATATATATATATATATATATATATATATATATATACAGACATACATACACTGGATGAAGGAAACTCGGGATTATTTTCCTCGACATATTGTAGTCCCGTCTCAGAGTACGCAAGAGAACGACTATATGTGTGTGTGTGTGTGTGTGTGTGTGTGTGTGTGTGTGTGTGTGTGTGTGTGTTGCTGCATGCGTTGCGTGAGTGTATGTGTGTGTATGTACGTGTGCTTACCCGTGATGTAGGATGCAAGGCATGTAGTACGAGTTAAACATGTCATAAAAGACGGTGAACTGACTTGTTCAGTGCCATGCATAAAGAGTGGCTATAATGTATGTGTGGTGTTATAGTGTATAAGGTTGTGTCGGGCCACGGGAATGGCGTTGCATGTGGTAGCGTAGTGCGTGAGAGAGTTGACAGGAGGAGGTATAGTAGACGGAACAGTGTGTAGATCAGTGTTTCTTAACCTGGGTTCAATCGAACCCCTGGCAGGGGTTCGGTGAGTCAGTTTCCGGGGTTCGGCGGTGCGTCGCATTTCTGAAATTGTCTCTGAGAGGCAACAGCAAAAGTCACATTGATTTGCAGTAAATATTCATTATGTTTTTGTTTTATGTGAAATTCGTGATTTGTTGGTTTTGTTCTCTAAACACAGTGATTTCGTGTCCAAATGATCCTTGGTACAATTTGTGCTTTAATAGAGTATATAGTTCCTATGTTTTGAATTTGAAGGAAAAAAAAAACATTTTATTTTTCCAACTACGAAGGGTTCGATGAATGCATGTATGAAACTTGCGGGGTTCAGTACCTCCAATAAGGTTAAGAACTACTGGTGTAGAGGTAACTGGGGACAATGTACAAACCCCGAGGGTAGAAAAGCCTAGGGGTTACAGCGTGTGGTGTATGGGCACTCACGTGGGGGGATGTGCAACGTGATCTCAACGTCGTTCACGGGAGGCGGGTGGCTCTGGCGTTGAGTTTCCAGACCGCGGGCGCCAGGTGGCGTAATAAAGGGCGGATTTTGAATGTGAAAGACAGGTAGAGCGTGGGGGCATCGCGTGCGAAGGGGACGCGGGTCCGGGGAGGCATGGAGGACGTGCAGAACTTCGAAGAGTATTGGATGGTTTTTCAACCTTCTCCTCCCTACACCCTTATAACAATCACGTCACAGTGTCGTTCACCCCAATTCACGAGTCCGTTTGATCCAAAGGGTGAACTATATACCAATCTTATTTGTTTCATCTGTGACATTTGAGATACATGGTTTAAACGGCGAAATGTGTGGACCTCTAGATTGTGGATCAATATTTCAACATTTTGTGTCTGAAATTTTTTTGTCACCTCCTGCCCTCCATTTCCGACCCTGGTTTAAAGCCTCAGGACAATATTAGAGCTCTTGGATATCTTGGAGCAAAAAAATTCACCTTTGCCCATAGTGTTTGCACAGCCAGCACAAGGGGAGGGGTCAACAAGGATTGAATACTGGTCTACAGTTATGAGAATATGAATTTCATCGCGCCTTTCCACGCCAAATTATTCTATTTTATTCTCTTTGACAGAAAATTATAACTATTCTTATGACTAATACTGGACTATTAACTTCCACATGCATTGCAGTTCCCGTTGTACTTCCGTTGGATCTGCAAGTGAACATCGACATCTGTTGCATTTCAATTTGTTGAATATCACTGATCTGGTACAGCCATTTGACGAACATCCCCAACAATATCTCTTTCTCTCTCTCACACACACAGAGGGGTGAGAGAGGAGAGAGAGAGAGAGAGAGAGAGAGAGAGAGAGAGAGAGAGAGAGAGGAGAGAAAGAGAGAGAGGGGGGAAGGAGAGAGAGAGAGAGAGGAGAGAGAGAGAGAGAGAGAGATGAGAGAAAGAGAGAGGGGGAGGGAGAGAAAGAGCGGGGAGAGAGAGAGAAGGGGAGAGAGGGAGAGGGAGAAGGGGAGAGAGGGAGAGGGAGAAAGAAAGAGAAGGGGGAGAGGAAGAAAGAAAGAGAAGGGGAGAGAGGGAGAAAGAAAGAGAAGGGAGAGAGGGAGAAAGAGAGAGAAGGGGAGAGAGGGAGAAAGAAAGAGAAGGGGGATAGGAAGAAAGAAAGAGAAGGGGGAGAGGGAGAAAGAGAGAGAGAGAGAGAGCGCGCACCCTCCACTTTACAGTTATCAAACCTTTGGGAACCGAGCTCTGGTTTCTCTGGATACAAAGGTTACCCTGGGAGCCCAAGCGGCAGGCGCCGAATGAACTTTACAAATATGAAATCAACAGTTTAGGTTTGTGAGTAACAACGCCTGGCGACTCCGTTGACCCGTTGAAGTCCTTCTTTTGTGAATGCGATAGTGTCAATGAATGTAGAAGTGCTCGTCAGCGGACAATTCACCACCGCTGACATTTGCGTTGGCACTGTCGCACTCCCAAGAAAGGACTTTCCTTCGCTTTTATCTTTCGACCAGCAGGGGTGGGGTGGGGAGAGGGTGGAACACAGTGTTCTGATGAAAGGTCTCGAGGGATCACGGACTTCAAGTTCAGAATGAACACCTGCGTAAAATGAACAAAAACACTGAACGAAATCGTCCGGTGGACACAGATCTGAGAGGTTCCGATGGATCTACCGAGGTGCAGTGTGTTTTCTTGAGAGAAATAAAATCGTCTGACGGCAGCCAGGAGGAACCTTCAAAGGCAGAGGGAGTTTTTTTATGAACGATACTATTCGGAGGAATTTTTTTTACACTGATCCATAGTTTTCCTTGCCGTATCCACACACCGTTTTCTATTAAACGTTCCTCGAAATAAAATTTCCTGAACAGCAGAGAAGACCTTAATGTATTAAGTATACGGTACTTACCCCCATAGTAATGTCGTGAGGAAAGAAGGCTCGAAACTTAGCCTCCTGTCTTCAACCAATGACGACAGATATAATATATCACTCAATAAACTATTCAATATTCCAGATCACTATTAAAAAAAAATCCCGTTTTTTCAAAGATGGAAATCCAGTTTCATTTCTATATCAGCATATCGTCGATTCATACTTTCAAGTGACAGAATAATTACACATATCGACGAGATTACACGAGATACATTCACACGGGGCCTGACGCCCATCTAGCGCAATCACTACACTCCTCAGGCAACACCACCAATGAACTGACATGAATCAGCTGTTTGGCGCCGGCATCGGGGGAAAAACTATCGTACTGCGATCCAAATAATTGCCCACACACAGGTGGGGCATCTTATCAATATACCACATACCCACGTTTGTTATCATTGTTAAGTACATGTGATCGACCGGGGTGATCTTAATGATTTTATTGGATTTTTCAGGTGAAACTGTGTGGTATCCTGAGTGCTAGACAAGGATATGGTGAGGAAGACGGTGACTGGCTTAGCAATAGAAATCGGATTTTCCTAGTCCCAACTCGCCACCGCCTCCATGACTTGGGTAAGTCTTTCGAGTCACCTGCCTGTGGGCATCGCCGTCACGTTGCTGTCGGTGGACAGACAGACAGACGAAGAGAGAGAGAGAGAGAGAGAGAGAGAGAGAGAGAGAGAGAGAGAGAGAGAGAGAGAGAGAGAGAGAGAGGGGGGGAGGGAGAGAGTTGCATTTACATGATGTGGTGTCACTCAAACGATTTTTCCCTTGAGTTGCTTTTCAGCTTCTGTCTCATACCGGGAGCGATCCCAACAACTTCCCGTGCACCCTGGGCAAAGGTGACGGCTTCGGCCGCAGCAAGACGCTGTCTGGTGATGCCAAGAACCACGTTAAGGAGAATGAAATGATACGTGTTATGAAGACACCTACTGAAACAACATTGTCTTTTTTTTCTAACTACGCAATTTTGCACAGCTGAAGTAGAGGGACAAGGTGGTGGAATCCTAACCACATAGAGGATTGGGATTTATCTAGATTTATTCGCCAAGGGAGTAGAGTCGCTTTATACTTTCTGTTTATTGTCAGTTTGGACGAAAGGAAAAACATTTCGCAATCCACTCTTCGGCAGCACCACGTTTTCTGTAGCTCGTGCAGAATCGAAAGAAAATGGGGTCCGGGTCGCGGGAGATCCCGTTTTCTTTACAGTTTACCATTCCCCCCTCCCCCGTTTTCTTTACAGTTTACCATCCCCCCCCTCCCCTCGTGGCTGAATAAAACAGCCTGTAACTTGTCAAATCCAATTCTGAAAACAAATATCACTTGGATGACGGACCTGAAACAATGCACAACCTTTTCGGCCCAGTGACGTATTAGATTTTTTTTTTCTGAAATACGATCGGTGATTTTGACTTCAAATATGTTATTTGTCTGTACCTCCCTGAAGGAACTCTTTCTGGGTATCTTGTTTATTTCATTTGTTTATTACTTATTTTGCTATTTATTTACTTATCCAAGTATTACTTTTAAAGCCTTTTTCTATCCTTTTTAATACATAATGATACAAATTAAAAAAAGGTGAAGAGAGAGACGGGAGTGATGAGATGAAAAAATGTCACTAATGGACGACGTGAGGACAAGAACGCGAGGAGACTTCTTCCGACTCGGGAGTGGCTTCAGCACTGAATCTAAAAACCTGAAATCGCAAAGAAGAGGACTCTTACGTGCACCGCATCGCCACATAATGAGGCGCCCGTCCCTTCAGTTCATCTACTTCAGTCTAGTGGAACCTTTCAGCATTATGTTACTGAATGGTCATCTTGCTGTTTTCCAGTTTTCAGTCCCAGTGAATTATACCTTTTCTTGATTATTTCAGTTTTCTTTTTTCGTGTTAAGGTATGGACTCCCTTAATACTGTCGCCTTTATTACTGAGGGATTTTTCGTTCATTTATAAATCTTCGCCAAGTTAAAATAGATAGACTCTTATGAAGCATATGAATATATCCCTTTCTGTCCGCGGTCTACAAGAGCTTTCGATGTAGTGCACCGGACTTCGATCTCGCCTGGTACCAATGTAGTCCCAGGTTCGATTCTCAGTGGCTACTGGTAACTACCAGTTCCCCCGATCTCGCCTGGTACCAATGTAGTCCCAGGTTCGATTCTCAGTGGCTACTGGTAACTACCAGTTCCCCAGGCTATCTGAACACAGGGTACTGGTACCAGTTTCGCCCGCAGTTAAGTGGATCTTGGTGTAAATCCTGCCTCAAGTTTGGTGCCTAAGTGAGCTTAAAGTATCTATTTCAGCACAACGTATAATCCCTCTTCTGATCTTACAGTCACACGGAACCGAATGACGTGATTTGACAATATTCTGTACACACAAATAAAGTCGAGTGATCACATTCTTTCGATTTATTGTAGATCCATAGATTGGTAGAAAATAAACTCACGTCCTTCGTAAGTGTATGTGTGTGTGTGTGTGTGTGTGTGTGTGTGTGTGTGTGTGTGTGTGTGTGTGTGTGTATTTACCTAGTTGTATTTTACGGGAAGGGGAGCTATGCTCGTGGTGTCCCGTCTTCATATCTCATTTTATCTAAACTATTTTTAAATTCATGTATTGTTTTTGCACACACTACTTTCTCATCGAACTTGTTCCAACTGTCTATTACTCTGTGAGGAAAGCTGTTCTTTTTCAGTGTGTGTGTGTGTGTGTGTGTGTGTGAAATTCGTACACACACATGCTAACAGACATAAACACATGCGCGTGTGTGCCCATACGTTTATACACATACTTATTATACATATACTGTGCATATGAATATATTCTCGTGCAGCACATGTCATCTCAACAGAGTAAGTGTACAGTCTATTAAGCTCATGTACACATATGAACACACACTCGGATGTACACACGTATGCAGACGCACATAGATGCACATACACAAGGAAACGTTTCTCATTATTATCTAATTACGAAAGCCGAAATTGAGACATCGCCGTAGAGAATACTGCCAATCACTTCAGTGATACACATGTCACATCTCAAAACATCTTCCCCTTTTTAATCTGGGTTCACTTGTCACGTATTCGATCACGCTCAACACGTGTGCATGACGTCACTCGTGTGACGTGGTGAGCTGGCGACGACCTTGTGCGAATCCCGTAAAGGTACAAACTAGAGACGAGGCGGCAGTCGTCGTGCGTCTGGCAACGCTGATGACCAGCATCTGTGATTCCCTGCGGAACCTCTCGACATTTTTTTTTCTTTTTCACCAACTCGCAAAAGCCCCTTCCCGGCCCAAGATGGAAATAAATAAAATAAATAAATAAATGTAAGACGCCATCATCTTAAGCCTACGTATCTAAACACGTTCTTACATTCCATATAATAATTACGAGGAATGATTTCCAATTATGGCGGCTTCTGTGATGTGCCGGTTATTTCTGGTTTTCAATTTGCACGGCGCTGAACAGGCAGAGAAATTGTTTGTACCACTGTAAAATGAGCTTATGCCTTTACAAGGGAAAGAAAAACTATGCGAGTGACAGAAGACGGTTTGGACTATATTTCCTACGATTAAGATACACTTTTCGCCCTTTTGAGAACAACAGAATACATTCTAGTAGCCCCATGACGTATTCTGTGTGTGACCGGGTGAAGAAATATTACTGTATGCTGACCTAATGATGCTTTTGATTGGATGAAAAATCAGTCACGATATTCCGCTGTCTCTCTCTGTCCACTGATTATCCGAAGTGGGATATGAAGTCGATTTCAGACACCAAGCCATGCACGAACTTTTAGTAATTGCAAATGCAGAACATTCCTTGACTTCGACAGTGTGTTTTGACAGAACCTTTTCGACGCCAGTTCAGGACCGTTGCAAAAACACGACTTTATCGCGTGTATAAGTGTGTGTGTATGTGTGTGTGTGTGTGTGTGTGTGTGTGTGTGTGTGTGTGTGTGTGTGTGTGTGTGTGTGTGTGTGTGTTCGTCCGCGTGTGTGATTCACCATGGTCTTGGATATCGTGTTGGACTCATGATCGACAGCTATTACCCTCCCGGATGAGAGCTCAGAGCTCACACAGTTTTATATGACCGATCTATGGATTCTGTGACCTTACACACACACACAGCTCATCGCCCACGAGAGCTGGAGTAACGACTCGCAGCGCAGCGATACTGAAATTATTTCACCCTTGGGCGGAATTCGAACTGGGACCGCTGAGTTACCAGATGTGTGTGTGTGTGTGTGTGTGTGTGTGTGTGTGTGTGTGTGTGTGTGTGTGTGTGTGTGTGTGTGTGTGTGTGTGTGTGTGTGTGTGTGTGTGTGTGTGCGCGCGCTTAAGTATCTGTGGATATGGCTGGTATGTGCCTGTTGTGCATATATGATAGTTATATATTCACACTAAGCATCTGAGTAGATGACGATGTAGGGCTTCCAGGAGTCTGACACTCCTCCTTTCTTAAGCTTGCACCAGTATGTTACCAGAAGCCGCTCACACACCTTCCTTGTCCTGCCACGTGCATTCCATTGCCATGGCAATGTGCACGTACTCGTGCAAGCGCATACACACACACACACACACAGAGCGAGAGAGAAAGAGAGAGAGAGGGGGGAGGGTGAGAAGGGGGAGGGAGAGATTGAGAGAGAGAGAGGGCGGGAGAGAGAGGCAGGGAGAGATTGAGAGAGAGAGGGCGGGAGAGAGGGGGAGAGAGGGCGAGAGAGAGAGGGGGAGAGAGGGCGGGAAAGAGAGGGAAAGAGAGGGAAAGAGAGAGAGAGAGAGAGAGAGAGAGAGAGAGAGAGAGAGAGAGAGAGAGAGAGAGAGAGAGAAGGAGAGAGGGCGGGAAACGCGCGCACGCGCACATACGCACGCTCACGCATGTTCACACACACACATGCCTGCATTAGGAAACGTCCGCATTGAAAACGGCCTACACCTCCTGGCAGCCTGCAGTCGCTGTGGCCTGTTCAGACAAGATATTCCCGAGGGACAACACTCCTCGTCGCCTGCCACTCATTTGTCGGGAATCCGCAGGGACCCCCTGAGCACAAGCGACGGGAGGACCTCGGGACTGACTTCGGTAATCCAGATCATCTCCAGACTCGGAGATTCTTCTTCGTCGAGGTCTTCATTCGGAATCAAAGTTTCCTTTCAATGTAAGTGAATCGAGTTTCTAAACAGCGATTCTCAACCAAAAGTAAGTGTTGAAAATATGTGTATGTTAAGTATATTATTCTACCATTACTTCTCCGCATGGGTTATATGCATGGCTAGAAATTTAGTATTAATTCCGTAATACGCTATATATTAGGAACCAGATGCAATATATATATTACTGAAGACTACATTTACTTCATCCAACGTTAGCCACGACAATATCCTTAGATGGGGCCAATTTATCTTCTTGGGAAGACAGAACTACAATTCACTGAAAAATGAACATCCTAGAACTAACAAACTATTCATCAGCATTAGCGAAGAAGAAAAAAGCGACCAGATTAAAACAAACGACCAAGAATCCGCCCGTAATTTCCAAACTGCAATTACTCTCAAACACTTCCGCTTCGTCAGCTGTTTTCCTGATTTACTGTGACTCCCTTATGGTCTTCTGGCTTATCTTCAATTATCTACTTAAACGAAAGATGTTAACACAACTACCCCTCCCCTAGCTATCCCCCCCCCCCAAGACAGACTCCCTCCTCCCTTCCCCCCCTCTAACCGTTTCCAGCTTACCTGGGATCTACCTGCTACCTGTTATTGGCTCTTCCAGGCTGTCAAGAACCAGAATTCTTCCGACCGAGTGATGGTCAACAAAGAGGCGTCCGGATGCGGAGCCAAGTGTCCACCCAAGGGTCCCTATTTAGGGACTTTGTGTCCGCCCAAGTTCCCTATTTAGGGACTTCGTGTCCGCCCACCATTTCCCGTCTTCGCCCCAAGACAGAGGCACAACTACTGCATACAAGACCACAATAACTACTGCCACAAGTACAACATACCCTGTTTTAAGTAGATATCCTTTTCGTTTGTCAATACGCCCGCCGTGATGTTTGCACCCGTACCAAACGGGTCTATCGGTAACAGGCACAGCATCCAGCGCGACCACAAACTCTTCCAAAACTAACCTTGTAACACGACCTTTGTATAGTTATGACCTTACGGCACTGAGGTGCGTTCGGGTTCGATTCTGACTCATAAGTACAAAGATTTACGATCGATTATCATGACTACCAGTGACCGTTACTTGCCCTGGCTACCCAAAACCACAGAAGGGGGGGAGAATGTCGGAAGGGAAAAGAAAAGAAACTCGTATTAACATAAGATATCAACTGATAAATTAGTAACGGTTAGTTTTGTGCCAAAGGTCTTGAAATTTGTGCAAATCTGGACGTTGCGATGTACGGCGACATGACGTCACGGAGGGGGACAGTCAAGGCGCTGTAGAGAAACCCATCACTGACGGACAAGATAACTGTCTCAGACCGAAGAGGAAAGTGAGTGAGATTGAAAAAGAGATAACCTGTGACGAATGAGAACGGTGGGCGACCTGGGAGAGGTGAGCGAGTGGGGAGGAGGAGAAAGAGAGAGATAAGAGAGATATAATTGTAAGATGTGAGAGACGACACGTGAGGAAAGCGATTGAGCTTCGAGATGGTATCAGACCCTATTACGTCCTTTCCGTGTAATTTACAGCCCCGGATGCGTATATCCTGAATCTTAGAAAACGACCTTACAACCACAACCCCATTTATGTATAAAGAAAGAAATCTATAACATCTATTCATATGAACACAAACAAAACACACCTTGTGAGCACGTATAAATCTTGACTTATGAATCATTTACTTGAATGAAGTACAACACACACTTACTGTACATACTCATACAAAAAAATCAAAGTCCAAAAATTATGACTCAATATCCTCTTGAATATCATTTGTTTTTAACTCCCAGGTTGAATGACGCATATAAACACATACAGGGCTATTTATTAAGTATTTTTTGTTTATTGTCGAACATTTGATCAATTACGGACCCTACCAACACTTCCACTACAGTGTATCAAACGAAATTCTTTTTCGTCTTTCTACTTTAGTTTAGCTTATTCTATTTATTTAATCTTTACTTATATGTTAATTCTTTAATCTATTTATCTATTCCCTTCTTACATTTTTATTAATCTATTCATTTCTTCACTTATTTATTCATTTACTTATATATTTACATATTCACTTATTAATTCATGTATTTACTTATTCATCTTTAGGAAAACGTGTTGACAAGATAAATGAAAAACAGAAATAAAAACACGTTTTTCAATACAGCGGTGACTCAAGACAGATTCCCAAAACGTCTGTTCCACTTCCGGGGTGACCTTGCGTATCGTAGGTAAGCCTCAGTGTCTACAAAATGTAGGACATACATATACCAAAGGCATTTTCCCCTTTACACGGGGGGTAGCCAAAAAGAAAAAGCCATAGAAACCACTCCCACCCATTCCATTTCCTATATATTCCACTCCCCTCCACCCTCCTCCCTCCCTCTTATCTCGTCACCTCCTGGATGACGGGTCATCCTTGCATCCTGTCCACTTCCCCCCTTGCGTTTCGTAAGTAAGCTTCAGGTTCTGCAAAGGGAAGGACAATGATAATGGTAAACTTTCCCTTGCGTTTCGTAGGTAAGCTGCAGGTTCTGCAAAGGGAAGGACAATGCTAATGGTAAACTATCCCTTGCGTTTCGTAGGTAAGTTTCAGGTTCTACAAAGGAAAGGTCCATGGTATACTACGGAAAAGAACATTTCCGGACACCCTCCTGTCATCCTTTATTTACATATTTACAAAATACCACAACAGATGAAGCATATCATTCCTTTTAATCACATTTACACGACTCTAAGGGCTTAGAACCTTTCAATCCTGTGACGTACCAAGGATTCTACTTATGGGAAGGATGGACGCGAGAGGAAGAGAGATTTGGATCTATCTAAACTTTATTTTGTTCTTATGAGAATCCTTATCCCCCTGAACTGAGCAGAATAATCTATCACTGACAAGAAATAGATAAATGAAAAGTAATCAAAGAAAAAGGAGCGTCACTCTATTGAAGGTAATAGAGATTCTGTAAACAAGTCTTCAGGTAGACAGAACAGGGAGAACCACCCAATTAGGACGAACGCTAATTAGCATCACGTGACCATCCTCCAGGGGAACGGGCGAAGGGGCTGATACGAGGGTCAAGGTCTAAGCCTGTAGCGAAATAAATCACCTTTACTAATCCATAAGACACACGACGACACGTAGCCTCTGTTCTTTCGGTTCATGATGATCTGTCGTCCGACTGAATAAGCCGTTTATCATTGACCATAAGAACACCTGCTTTGGGCGTTCTTGGGTAGAGAGCGTTGAGCCCCTTACGTGGCAATTATCCTTTTAAATCTGTGTAAAAATGTGTAAATACTAAGAGATCCCTAAGGATAAACGAGAACTATAATGAACGTTTTCTGTACTGGGAATATCTAAAATGAAAAGAATTGTCAATATTCTGAACGAAAAGTTCCGAAATTGAAAGAGTCTTGATACCAAAAGTATTTTCTTTTCGTACAGATTCATCAATACGTGAATATTTCTGTAGAAAACATGATCATGAAGGAAATAGAATACTTCGTATTTGAGTCCAAGGATCTAATACCGAACTTTAGTGCCTGTGAAAATGCGGTGCACTATAGTTCTTGCGGAACCAGACAAATGGCTGAGACTTAAAAGACACTCACCATCAAACGTAGCAAATGCTACGGGAAAGGCAGACAGCTAAGGAGTCGCAACAACCACACAGCTGCCCTGTCCACACCTTTAAAGATTCGAGGTCACTTTCACACGAGCACGAAAAAAGCAACGACCTTTGTCTGACGTTGACACAATATTCCTTTCTTTCCTCCCGTCCATCAACGGAGAGGTCGACGGACAAAATGGTCGAGTTGAAGGTCAAAAGTCGACGATTTTTTTCACTCGTGTGAAGGCCGACACATCGAACCAAGAATCTACGCCATCTAGGTTCAAACACCGATCGAATCATCGTGACGATTGCGGCAACATGTGTCTCCGCGCGCTCCGCCGGCGTCCATTTCCACACCGCAGTCATGTACAAGTACTATGGTACAGATGGCTTCCATAGTTCGACAACCCCGTTTGTGTTGCGTCTACCTCCGAACAGAAGGCAACATAATCATCTGATCGTAGTGTTACAGTTAAAAGCCTCAAGTTCACTCCAAACTCTTTATTTCAACACAGAGATCGAGAGAATACGATGCTATTAGTAGACGCAGAACACAAACTTCCAGGCGAACTTCGGTGTCAAACTGTCCCCCATTAAACGTCAGTGCTTGAGGGAGGGAGGTGGGGGTGGGGGGTTTCATGAGTGGTGGCAGAACTTTTTATTGCCACGGAAGCCCCGTGGGGCTCTTAGCCAGCCCGTGGGGCTTCAGTCGCCATGCCAGCCCTCCCTCCAGCAGACACGCCAGGCCAACAAAAGGGCTGCTCAGCCGGGGGCTAGATTCAGTCTCACGTGCATCTTCGCTTCAGGCACATAGCTACAGAACATTCGAACTAAATACTATTGCACCGTAGAACGACGTTGATAAACGGGAGCTCAGCAATGTTTTGTAGTTAAATAGCTCTCCACTTGTTGCGTCTAAACACGTCGTGTTTACCACGCGGGTTGAAATGTGTACACACACGTTATGAGGCTCTCTCCAAGAGGGTAATAGCTGTCGATCACCAGTCCAGCATGTGATCAAAAGCTATGGTGAATCACTCACACTGACACACACACACACGCAAGCACACGCACACACACACATACAAACACACAAACATGCGCGAACACACACACATTGACACACACACTGTGTTGCCTACATACGAGCTTTGACCACTCATCCGAGAGATACAACTGCCGATCAAGTTTCAAGCACGTGGTCCTAGACCACGCCCCCCCAAAAAAAAAGACATACACGTACACAAACACGCTGCAGTAGTTCAAAGGTTCGAATGTGAACATGCAGCAGCAGACATTTTGTGGTTGACCACTAGATATGGCGGAGATTCAGTCAGCTTTCTCCAATATTTTCAAAGGACTACGAAAACTACGGCTCCGTAGCACTCCAGTGAACCCCCACGACCTATTTAGGAAAACCTTTCTGTTTGTTATTGTATTACATACATTTATGCATTCATACATACATTCATACACGCATTTATTCATTCTTACATACATACATACATTCATACATGCATTCATTCATACATACATGCATATATATACATACATGCATATATATACATACATACATACACATGTATGTGTGTGTGTGTGTGTGCGTGTGTGTGTGTGTGTGTGTGTGCACGCACCGTACACACACACACCTACACAAGTACACTCACACTGCGCAACACAAAACTACACAACACAAAAGAGTTAAAATGGATTACAATGGAACAGCACAAAGCCTAGAAGCCTTACACTTCACAACGAGATTAGATGAAGAACGAATACACAAACGAATGAAATCACAAACACAGATCAATAAGACAAGTACATGATAATGAGAATTACAGTCTCGGGTAACTGTTCAACTGAATTAGGAAACTTGTATTTGTACTACATGCGAGAACCTCAGCGTGAAGTTTGGTTAAATCAGTGACTATGCAACCACTGATACTGCCTCATTCCAACTCCTTTGCGCCATTTTTGTCTTTTTCGTTTGTAATCTGCGTGAAATGACCCCTCGATTCTGAAGCTATCAAACCCCAATCAAGTGTTGAATACTTATCAAATGTAAAAAATCTCTTCCGAATCTCTCATGTCAGGCAGCTTTCATGCAATCGTTTCTAAGACACGCACGTAAGCACACACACACACACACACACACACACACACACACTCACACACACACATATGAGCTCTGAGCACTCTTCCGGGAGGGAAATAGCTGTCGATCACGAGTCCAACACGTGATCCAAGACCATGGTGATGAATCACACACACACACACACACACACACACACACACACACACACACACACACACACACACACAAAGAAGAGAACCCTCATGCACTCCTGCGCATGGACCCGGACGCGAGGTCCTGCCTCCCCCCCCCCTTCCCCCTAGAGGAGACGACGACGACGACGACGACAATCGTCATGCATACCTTCCCTAATGGGGACACCAACCGTCAACGTTGGACGTTGGGTGGCGGGGAGGAGGGGGGGGTTGTGACAGGTAGGTACAGTACCTGGCAAAAAAGGAACACGTGTGTGTGTGTGTGTGTGTGTGTGTGTGTGTGTGTGTGTGTGTGCATGTGTGTGTGTGTGTGTGTGCGCGCGCGAATCTGGAGAGGTGTTTGAGTCTGTAATATTCCCCATTATAACTAAACATGTACCATGTCATACAAACATATACGTTTCTTGATATTCAAAACAAATGGTTAATGCTTGTTTTCATTCAATATTACAGTCCCAACTTTCTATGAATGTAAAATGAGAGGGTTTGGAGAGAGAGAAAGAGAGAGAAAGAGAGAGAGAGAGAGAGAGAGAGAGAGAGAGAGAGAGAGAGAGAGACCCAAGTTAGCGAGAGGAAAGAGCAACTTGTTCCCACCTGCGAGGGCGTTTCACATCCCCAATGTCTTTCAACATTTCTTTCCCTTTCTTTGACAACCACCCCTCACCTTTCCCCCTCCCTCTCCTCTCCCCTCCCTCTCTCCTTTCCTTTCTCTCTCACACGCTCTATCTGTTCCTCGACCCCCTAAATAGGATCCAGGACAGAAGTTATCGGTAAGACCGTCTACCATATGCCAGGCGTTTTCATCCCGGACAGGCCCCCACGATATTACAGAATTTCAAATTTTCCGTACGACATCCGCTTAGCCGACCTTATGAACCGACTTGAAGGACGACTTTACAAGCAGGAACTCTGAAGACATCAGGTTAGGTTGTCCTCGTCTTGCTCGTCCTGGATAACGGTCCGACAGTGTCGCTTTTATGTCGTCAGGCTCTAAGGTCTAAAATGGCTTGGCCTCACTGGATCTCCGTGGGTTGAGAAATGCCGTTAAAGAATAGGAGTCTCCATATATGGGCGTGATGAATCTCATAACAGAATACCTCGGTGCGCAAGGTTGCGACCTTAGAGCACACACGTGGTGAAAAAAGTATCCAACTTTCCTGTCCGGTATTAGGTGAGTCTTGGAGAGTTCCCGGATTATGTACAAGTCCATTTCATAATAAAAAACTCCATGAATAGTAAAAGCGCGCTCTTTATAGACTGGGTACGGTGGAAAAGAGCGCGGAAAGTGTTAGCCATGTCTACTTGCTGGTGAAATTGAATATCCACGTTGAAGAGATCGGTTGTTCCTGAGTTCCTGTAGATCTACGATAAAGGGTCCGTGATTGGGAAGGACTTCGCCCAGTCTTACTGGACGAAGCTTATACTTGTACTTGGTCAAAAGTTCACACATGATTTAGTACCAAAAAATCACCCGATACGATCATGATTGAGCTTACATATGCCTATTATAAGAAGCTTATACTTGGGTTCATATCAATCTATGATACGGAATACCATCTATTCGGTATGCTTGAAGATACACACACACACACACACACACCGCGTGCTTTCGAGGTAACATGTTTGTGCATCGCGGGGTGAGGGTTTCTCATTTGAGGGCAATGCACCGCATGCTGTGTCCTGTTCTCAACCTCATGTGATCATTCGAAAAGGATTCATTGACCCATGTAACAAGGAAAATGCGTTTCTCGTTATTCTCTATTTCTACACTAGCAGTATTAAGGAAAACATAAAATATAGACATTTGTTGTGAATGAAAGAACAAAACAATGTGTTCTTATTTGTAACCAAGACTTATTTCCTTATGCTCTAACTGTTCATAACCTTCAACCCAACTGAACCTCGGTACTTGTGAGCAGCGTCCGGGAACTCGGTTCCTCCAACTGGACTTGTCCCCCTGTGCCGGGGGCAAGTGCTACATAAAGGACAAAACTCAAGCCAGGACACACACTACTACAGATCCTATCACGGCACATGCGTCATGCTATTTTATTCAGCATTTCAGCATTCCAGGAGACACAACCACGAACATATCCCGGTTAAAACTGGGGGAGTCCATCTCTCAGCTGCTTCAAAACTTCTGGCGTTTGCTACAATGAAATACACAAACTTTTTTTTTCCCTTGTACTGAAGGAAATGACGAGACGGAACATCGGTATCGACTGCAATTGAAAATTCATCATGACAGTTATATGACCTCACTATTGCCTGATGTCGTGTGTGTGTGTGTGTGTGTGTGTGTGTGTGTGTGTGTGTGTGTGTGTGTGTGTGTGTGTGATTCAGCATGGTCTTGGATCACATGTTGGTCTCGTGATCGTTAACTACTACCTTCTTGGATGAGAGCTCAAAGCTCATATGTTGCCCATTCTATAGGTAATGTGTGTGTGTGTGTGTGTGTGTGTGTGTGTGTGTGTGTGTGTGTGTGTGTGTGTGTGCGCGCATGTGCGTGTGTATGTGCGTGTGTATGTGCGTGTGTATGTGCGTATGTATGTGTGTATGTGCGTGTGTATGTGCGTGTGCATGTGTGTGTGTGTGTGTGTTTGTGTGTGTCTGTGTTTGTGTGCGTGTGTGTTTGTGTTTGTGTGCGTGAGTGCGCGCGTATAAATGTATATGTGTGTCAAAACAATCAGGATATAATTCCGCCGTTTCACTGAGGTTAACAAAACAGAAAACGGAGGCCTTTTGCAATAACAAGAGAAAGGGGGACACTGGCCAGAGGCATCAAAGAAAACGTTAAATTGCTGGCGGGGCCGAATCCGTCACAGATAACTCGGTTCACTGATTTTCGATAACCTCAAAATATGATCTACATTCATAATAGAGAGGAGAAAGGGGAATGACATATATACATATACATATGTATATATATATGTATATATATATATATATAATATATATACATACGTGTGTATACACATATATCATGAAATTTTTATAGGCATTTATGAAAAAGTATCAGTTTAGTGAAAGATCCTCTCAACTGAAACCTGGGCTATGCCAATGTGTTATGGCACTCTTCTAAAAATCAAAGTAAAAAAGAAACAAAGAATTAAAAATATATATAATACGAGTCGACTCTTACCTGAGCCGATTGAAAAGAGGACATTTGTCAAAGCTAAAGTGTAAGTCTTGAGTCTCCTTATGATAAACATTGGACTTCTATGGCCTAGTTGCCCTGTTTTCTTAACTGTAGTTTAGTTTAGTTAACACAAACAGCCTCGTTATGGCCAGTGGGCCTGCTGTTCTTTGTTCTTCCTTTGTGTTCCTTTGTGACTATATATCTTGGATCTTAACGGTTGAGAGATTTAGACATTTTCCAATTGACATGAGGCGAATATACGAATATGAATTTGGTTTCCAAGTATTTATTAAATTTCTATACACAGCAGTGGCTTCTATAGTTAAAAATGCTTTCAGTAAATTCAACTGCATTAGTGCAGTGATAAAAATAGGTGGTTTTGCATAACTAAAATATCATGGGTCATATTTTGATATACATGAATAATATGCTATACCATATCCTATTTTTCATGCCCCCCTCTCTCTCTCTCTCTCTCTCTCTCTCTCTCTCTATATATATATATATATATATATATATATATATATATATATATATATATATATATTAATTAACAAATATCCGTCAAGGTAGAACGAAAAAAATAGTCTACTTTTCCTTACATAATATTATTACGAAAATATATTGGAAAAATACATTGTTGCCTTACTTTACTAAAAAACAAAATACAGGAAATACAGTCAGTGCAGCTGGGTAAGGATTCAATAAATTGAAAATGAATTTATCACACCAAAAGCTGTAATAAAAAGCCCCAAGGAAAACGAGTTTATCATCAAAGAAAACGTGCGAGGTAAAAACAACTGAGAGAAAACGGTCGTCGTTTGGCTTACCTTATCTCTCTCCTTTTCTTTCTCCTTCCTTCGTCTCTTCAGGTGAAAACACCAATTTGAATTTATTTTCTTCATTTTCCTCAACTTTTGATTTTACCTCCGACAGAAAATCGACCCAAAGTTCACAAAATAACGACCAGGTCAGTTTAACGGTCTTTAGCGTTGTGCGACATTTCTTAAAATCATCAAAATCCCGTTATTCCATGTAGCCGCTGTGCAGACATTGTGCCTTAACGAGAGTAAATACGTTTGCAAACAACTCTGGAAATAATAAATATACGGATGTCACAATTTGCGGTGAGAAAAACCACCAAGAGATCATTCACTCACTCTCTCTTTAAATATCTTCCCACTTTTTATGTCGGCCAGTGGGTCGTGAGCGGGATTTCTATCCATTTTCTGTTCCTCAGACGTTCGGTACGCCACGGCACAGGTATCCAGGGTTCTGCATGATTGACCGCGGACTGTAAACATAACTCTCTCTCTCTCTCCCTCTCTCTCTCTCTCTCTCCCTCTCTCTGTCCTCACACCCATGCACACACAATTCAGTTATAAGCTAGATATATTGATCACTTGAAGATAACAAATATACAAACAATTCGACAAATAAACAAACGTATGAATAAACGAAAACATAAGTAAATAAACGAAGTGAACACACAGACAAGATTTTTCTCACGTACTATGACACACCTTAAATAAATAAAAAAGAAGAAATAACGAGAAAAAAAAAAGATATCTTTGAACTCGTGCATGACGACGCGGAAAGGTTTATGGGCCGCGCGAACCAAACGCCTGACGACCCCTCAGATTTTTTTTTTTTTTTTTATAAAAAACTTTTAACGAACGAGAGGCACTTAACCTGGTGATTATCAGATCGTGGTGATTAACTAAAGAAACAAAATGCGGTCAGATCACAACGAAGGACTTTCCGTCGACCGCGTCTCAGTGTACAGTCTTTGACTGACGTCAAACAATGATGTTGAACTGATTGAAATGTGGCTTAGTTTCAGTGGCTGACTAACCCTACAGTTCACCAGAACCACCAATTACAAAACAATCTGTAGTTCACATACATTATATATATATATATATATACATGAATACATATACACATAAATTGGTAGATGCACACCTATTAAATCAGTGAGATGAAATGTGATTTCACATTCATATTTCTTATCCTGTATATAAATATATATATATATATATATATATATTTATATATTCAGAGGTCTGTGACTCGGGGAACAAAGAGAGCAGGAAAGTGCGGAAGCGTGAGGCGTGTTCGTCATTATGTAAATCTACGACGGACGTCCGTGCCCCCTGATTCCCTCTGGAGGAACCAGAGCGGCCGCAATATGGGCCTCGGCCTCCTCTGGTCTCGGGAGCTGTCGCCGGTTGCTTTGCAAACAGCGAGAATGGCGTTTGTGCAGACTAGAGTTGTGGTTTGGAGTCAGTATACGAGGGTTTCCAATCTCAGGGTAATTAATTCTTTAACCCGTGACTAATTCAGAGTAATAAATTCAGAGTAATTCATTCTTTAACCCGTGACTATGTAATTCATTCAGAGTATTTCATTCAGGGTAATTCATTCTTTAACCCATGATTAAGTATTTCATTCAGAGTAATTAATTCAGGGTAATTCATTCTTTAACTCATGACTATTTCATTCAGAGTAATTAATTCAGGGTAATTCATTCTTTAACCCGTGACTGAGATGATTCTTCTTTCACTACCTTCCCTGTGTATGGTTTTGATTTATCGATGAAGATGGTGTATTTTATGTCTTCGCAAATAAAAAAAATGGTCTTGGGCGTAAACACGTACACATGGTATCCATAGTAAACGTATCAAACTATTTTTTTAACAACCCTTCTTTCGTAGAATCTTTGTATCGAAATTCCAGGTATCACACCCTCGCATGGAATACCGACTGCATGTTTCATGAAGCCAATATTCTAGAGTATTTAGCAATGACATCCCAACTTTCTATTTCTTCCTCTCTCCGTGTTTCTTAAACACATACATAAACATACACACACACACACACACACACACACACACGTATGCACACATCCTTACAGATATCCACACTCAAACACACACGCACGCATACACATACACAAGTATATACATCCCTTACACACACACACACACACACACACACACACACACACACACACACACACACACACACACACACACTCACTTACAAGACATAGGCACACACACACTCACTAACAAGACATAGGAGGAGCAGCAAGCCACGCAGGACACCCAACCTTCGGAGGAAACACGGCTGAAGGCGCAAGCGAAGGCGGAGGCTTCACGAGAAGGAAGCGACGACGCCCTCGACGAAGCCAAACTCCCCAACAAGTCACGTCAACCAAGACACAAAGAGCTGAAAATGTGTTTGCGTGAGCTTGTAGTACCACAGGCATAAACAAAGGAACTAAACATGGCGCAAGAAAAGGGTTGAAGGTGTGTTCTGAGGTCCTCCTGAAATAGGAAGAACCAAGAGGACTGAGGTGCTCCAAAGGAGAATTCTCGAGGTTGAATGGAGGAAGGAAGGCCTTCAGAGAGCTTCTGGGAATGACTTGGGGAACTTTGTAGCATGACTGGCCAGAAACTGAAAACTGAGTGAGTGTGCCATGAAAATGATACTGGAGATTTATATAGATACTGTAAAGTAGGTATATACCCTGTGTGTATAATGCGAGCCCACATATGACATGTATACATATATATATATATATATATATATATATATATATATATATATATATATATATATATATATATATATATACATACACACACATACATATGGGTTCTTTTCCATGCACACCATGTAACGCTTGGAGTGAGCAGAGGTTAACTGCCCTGTGGCCGTTCACTACGTCTCCATCTGTTTGGGTTTAGACCACGCAAACTTGACCCCATTTGACCTCGGGGGGTCAGAGGATACCCCAGGTGACCTTTAGGCGCCATGATGCCTCGGGGCAAGGGCGAGGCAGAAGGAAATTAGCAGATAACTTTATGGATGGGGATGACAGGTGGTCATGGACATGGAACTGTCTAGTGTAGGCCCTATGGTCTCTTGCAGCCTCCTTCATTCTTATGTTATCTTATGTCCTGGTGTGTTAGGTTTGTGGACTAAGAAACAATTCACCTGTTTCAAGTGCAAGTTTGTTTGTAGTTGTTCGTGAATCTTGTGTTGTATGCATTCCACGTGTCTTTTGGAAATTATCTTTTCAGAAGCTATGCAAGCTGTGCACATACGTTATGGTCGTGGTCCCTTCCAAGCAATCTTAATTGAAAAAGACTAGTCGTGAATTTGTCACATTCGTACACGCGCTCTCGTATGTACCTAGATGTAATTAATTTATTTCGATACAAAAGAAGTATAGTTTTTGTGCTTCCAGCAATCAAATTATATTTTAAATTCACTTATTTTGTCTGAATGTCTTATTTCCTTTCCCCTGTTATGGCGTGTAATCACTGCATCAGGGGGAAAATTACATTTCTCATTAACTTTCAACCATTTTGGGTGTGTATGGGGATAGGGGGACGTTTCTTCCTAGTAAGCACACGACGTGGTTACGCCGCATAAACTATGTTCAGGTTGTTGGAAGGGAGAAAAATAAAGCTAAATTAGTGTCCACAAAGTGTGTCTGTCCCAGACGACTCGTTGGCTAAGTAAGTGTTTCTAAGCGGTGCAGATCTTAAGCAGGAGGAAGCCCTAAGTCGGTTTAAGCGAAGTATAATTCTGTTTAAGGAGATGAAGGCGACAAAGAACTATCATAACCGAGATTCTCTGACACTGACCTCGTTAAATATGTCTAAGAGGTTCAAAAGGAAGTTTTGTTCCATTTGTCAGTGTTGTCATGGAAAAAACACATTAAACCCCTGTTCAATGCTGTCAATTGTAGTATTTAAAGACGAAGGAGGACGACAGGAATTGGTGAGATAGGAGTAAAAGAATGTTTTCATATTCAAAGTAAACTGCGTTAAGAAAGAGAGCAAAGATTTTCATCCCTAATTGGGCAGAAAACAAGTGAACTTATCATACCATCCAATGAATCGAATAGCTTTCGGCTGAGGCGATCAAGTGTAACGTCGAGCTTAAGGATCTAATTAGACACACACCTGAGTAAGATGTTGTACAATAAATCGCATTCTCCCACTCCTCCTTCCTCCTCCTCCTCCTCTTGTTGCAGATGATCTCAGTCGTGGACACGGATTCCCAACGGGTTTCCTGTACCACAATTTTCCTTTGTATCATGAAAACCTTTTGGAGAAGACACGTGGACGTGACTTGGCAAATCAGAACCTTTGAGTACTTAACCTGACTTAGACGCTAACAGGCAACAACTTTCCTCAGCAGCGAAGAAACCAACAGGAACGAGTGTTCAGCAAGAGAGGGATTAAGACGAAGAAAATTCAACCATGTCGGAAATAGTACTTCGGCTCGGGTAAATAAATACATGATATACCCTTCATCGCAATTCTCTCCCTCTCTTTCGTAAATTAGCTAACACACACACACACACACAAAAAAAAAAAAATTAGGTAGATACCAATTGAATCACCGAGATGTGACACCACATTCATATTTGTTATCCTGTGTTTCACAAGTAATTAATTCAAACACATACACATACGTGTATATATATACACACACAAACTCGTATGATTAAACATGATTAAACGCGAGAGACAGACAGACACACGGAGAGAGAGAGAGAGAGAGAGAGAGAGAGAGAGAGAGAGAGAGAGAGAGAGAGAGAGAGAGAGAGAGAGAGAGAGAGAGAGAGAGAGAGAGAGAGAGAGAGAGAGAGAGAGAGAGAGAGAGAGAGAGAGAGAGAGAGAGAGAGACAGATAGAGAGAGAGAGAGAGAGAACAGAACCATGTGCCTGTATTCGGCCTCGAGTCGCCCACGTTCGCAAGGCGGACCAATACTCCGCACACTAAAACGACACACCGAGATAAGAGTAGCGAAGCTTCTGCCTGCCGAGCCTTTCTTGTTCCTCAGAATCCGAAAGCAGAGATAACGAACCCAATCTGGCGGAACAATGACGGGAGCTTCGATCGGATTACTCAGTCTTATCATTGTTATCATTATACTCCCAGTGCTCCTCTGTTGGTCGTATAAGGCGACCAACGGGCTGGATCGAGGGGGGATTAAGGATTCCCCTTTTTTCTTCCTATTTGTCTCCTACGAGGAGTCTTGGTAGAGGTATAAACAGACTCGCCCTTAATACCTTATTAGGTAGATCGAGGTTTTTTTTATACTGTATCTCTCCATACACGTGTACATGGATGCATATACATACATGTCTGCACGCATACATACACACAGCTCTACTTGCATACATACATGCAAACATACATACATATATGCATACACATATACATATATACATACATACGTGTCTACACACACACACATACATGCAAACATACATACATGTTTACATACACATATACATATATACATACATGTCTACACACACACACATACATACACACATACATACATACAGCTCTAGATACATACATGTATACATACCTACATATATACATACATACATACATGTCTACACACACACACACATACATACATACAATGGTATATGCATACATACATGTTTACATATACATATATACATACAGACATACATACATGTCTACATACACATACATACATACATGAATACCAACATACACGTATATCTACTGTACATGCGCTCGTGGCGCGTTGGTTGCTCTTTGATCTGCCTCTCCCAACATACGGAATAAAGGTGACGCGTTCGACCGCAGTTGAGCGCCTCTTGGCGTAAGTTCCTCACCTCCTTTTCACCCTTTGATCGAAAGATTAGTCAGGGAATCCCTTCAACACCTGACGATGTGTTTCTCTTCAAGAGCCGCCACCGTCAACCCATTCTATTCATCAACTCTTTGGAGGACATTTTCGCTTATCTCCCCCAGTGCTCGGTGGTTATACATCGCTGAGTCGTGGCTACCGCGAGACTTATTCATTCACCTTCACCCTACGTACTACGATAGCCGGGGTGAGATCTGTCTGTGATCGTCCAGGATCGACCTTGGGTTTACGTCGTTTGGATATTAGTTTGAATCTCAACGATTCATGACGTCACGAGAGATTTACTCGCAGCAGGTGGAGAGCTCGGCGGAGACGGGATCTACAACAAAAAGTGTCTCCAAAAAGGAGGAAAAGACGGAGGACCCTCTCCAGGAAGGCGATGCTTAAGGGAAAGGGTCCTTCTGTACACAGAAAACGGAGCGGGAGACGGATGAGCATGAGGGCGTAAACGGCGGGGGGAGGAAGAAATGAACAATGCGTGGCTGAAGAGCGAGAGAATGCAGAGGAGGAAGGAAGCAGAATGGAGCAGGAGGAGGAGGAGGAGGAGAAGGAGGTTAACAACGAGGAGGACGACGACGAGAAGAAGGAGGAGGTTAACAACGAGGAGGAGGAGGAGGAGGAGGAGGACGAGGAGAAGAAGGAGGAGAAGGTTGAGAACGAGGAGGAGGAGAAGATGGAGAAGGAGGAGGTTGAGAACGAGGAGGAAGAGGTGGAGGAGGAGGAGGTTGAGAACGAGGAGGAAGAGGAGGAGGAGGAGGAGGTTGAGAACGAGGAGGAGGAGGAGGAAGAAGAGGAGGAGGAGAAGATGGAGAAGGAAGAGTAGGAAGAGGAGGAGGAGAAGGGGAAGGAGGAGGTTGAGAACGAGTAGAAAGAGGAGGAGAGGGAGGAAGAGGAGGAGGTGGAGGACGAGGAGGAGTTGGTGCTACCCAGGGGGTCTGGGGTAAGTCTTGATCGGAATGCGACACGTCAGGGGGGTGAGGTGGGCGTGGGGGGGCGCACGCCACTAGAGGCCGAATAGGGAACGTAAAATCAAAATGCGCTGAGGGACGCACACTACATGGGGGTAACTGTGACCAATCATAGGCGACTTTGATGTGCATGATGTTGAAAGAAGATGAATAAATATTCCCGATAACATCACTCTTTGCAACCAAGCCTAATCCAACATAAACCTAACGCACCAAAACTTAACCCAATCTTGTCCAACTTAACTTGGCACTGCTTAACTTAATTCCATGTAACCAGCCTAATAACTTCCCTATGTAATGTGATTTTTGTCCTCTGCAAACAGAGATCCGATGTCCCCGGCTGTCGATCCCGACCCTGCTCTCTGTGAGGATCACAATCTCCACTCCTGTCATCACCATCAGCTTTCTATAACGGCCGAGGCTCCGTCATCATCAAAATCGGTTACCCAAAACCTCACCATGGCCTGTAATGTCCAATAGTATGAACGACTATCACTATCTTCAACAACCTACTAACTATGGTCATTAACCGGCTGAGTATGTGGACGAGCTCGACGATTTTATTCTAGCTGACGCCAAAGGATCCTAGATGGTAAAGAAACGCTGTAGTGGGAGCGTGTATTGTAGTAATAATATTATACATCTATTTAACAAGGTAGGTATGTACCTCCTAGCGGGTTTGCGCTAATGAATTTATAATTCCCGCGAGTTTTGATCATGCCCACGCTGGGCAAGCAGTGTTGTTCCTGATTTGGTAGCAGACACACGCACTGTATCGTGCTCTAATTGTATATAAAAATATAGTGTCGGAGTGTTGAACTTTTACTTAACCACCAAAACAACGTAACCGAACCGGTAGCAGGACCTTATACAAAGTCTTCGACCGCCGTCATCACCGTCTGCAGCACCAAGATCACCAGTAGATCCCCCGTCCACTCTTGGACCTCCTCCAGGATCCCCGAGACCCGCGTGGGAAGATCGAGCGTCCTACTAGCTGCCGGCGAAAAGGACGCTCAGCCTTGGAATCTAACACAAGTGTCGGAAACTGTGACCAAAGAAAGGAAGAGTATCGAGCTCAATGGCTCCTTCAGTACACTAATGAGAACAATGCATTCGCCTCCTTCAATGTTCTCTTTCGTCTCCTTCCCCCCTCTCACTCCACTCTACTCCCCTCCGTTCTTCCTCTCTCCCACGTTGCCCCTTTCCTCCCCCTTCTCCTTCTGTCTCATTCTCCCTTTTGACCCTTTTGAATTCCTCTTCCCTTCCCTTACCCCCATCCTTCCTCCCTTTCCTTTCATTATGCCAACCATGTTGTTCCTCCTCTTTATCACTCCCACTTCCGCCTGCAGTGCGACTCCCCCTCCCCCCTCGCCACTCCCACCCCTCTCAGCACATACAAACACTCTTTCGCCTTTTGAAGTCTTCTCCGCGGCCCACTGCACTTCGTCTTCCGCTTAAAGAATAAGTTGGGACCACTCAGTGCACGACCACCCCCCTCGTCCTCCTCCCCTTCTTCCTGTTCCTCCCCTCCGTTCTTCTCACGCACGAACTTCCTTGTTCCTTTCATGCATATGTGTGTATATATATATATATATATATATATATATATATATATATATACAGTATATATTATATATATATACAGTATATATTATATATATATACAGTATATATTATATATATATACAGTATATATTATATATATATACAGTATATATTATATATATATACAGTATATATTATATATATATACAGTATATATATTATATATATACAGTATATATTATATATATATACAGTATATATTATATATTATATATATATATGTGTATATATATATATATATATATATGCAGAAACCACTTGGAAAATGAAAAGAAATGAATATCAAACGTTTTCGTCTATTCAAGACATCATCAGGGTATAACGAATACAGAAAGTGACCAATATATATATATATATATATATACATATATATGTATATATATATGTGTGTGTGTGTGTGTGTGTGTGTGTGTGTGTGAGTGTGTGTATGTGTGTGTGTGTGTGCTAATAAGAACTCGGGTACGTGTGTTCACTTATGCAAAGTAGACCACTTGGAAAAAAGAAACCAACGAAGCAGAGCGCTTTCGTATATTACATCATCAGTGCACTGAAGATGTAATATACGAAAGCGCTCTGCTTCGTTAGTTTCTTTTTTCCAAGTGGCCTACTTTGCATAATATATATATATACATATATATATATATATATATATATATATATATATATATATATATATATATATATCATTACTTTCTATCACGCACTTGGCACTTCTTGTTTCTCCAGACATAGCTTTCGCTCTCTTTTTATTTTCTCCCTCTTCATTTCTCCTTCGCCACTACCTTCCTCTCAAGTATCACTTTTCCCCCTCCCCCCTCCGCCTTCTTCTGCCTCTCCTCGAGGAAGGCTCCCTCTCATCCACCCTTAATCCCTGTCACCCAGCACTCAAGCCACATTCTTCTCCTATTTTCATTCTTCTTCCTTTTATCACCATGCTATCGCCACC
The DNA here is from genome assembly GCF_046742065.1 of Oratosquilla oratoria. Taxonomy (NCBI): domain Eukaryota; kingdom Metazoa; phylum Arthropoda; class Malacostraca; order Stomatopoda; family Squillidae; genus Oratosquilla; species Oratosquilla oratoria. The sequence continues at coordinate 9,700,208 of NC_134790.1, forward strand.
ATCTTTCTCCCAATGATGTTCTTCTTTTTCTATTTTTTTCCCTACTGGTTCCTTCTCCCATTTTCTTTCTCCGACCCCTTCGCCTTTCTCCTACTTTTTATTCCTATTAACCCACACCCAATTATCCACCTGTCCTTCCTCATCATCTGAGGAGGTCCTTCCTGTTTTACGTGAGCTGTCTTCGTCGTCGTCGTAGTCACTGTTCCTGTTATCGTCATCGTCGCCGATACTAAGAACGGCCCTTCGAATATTCAACACTTTTGGAAACGTCGAACTACGCTAAAAGTCATGTTTTAAACCAAGTCACTCGCTGCTCGCCAGAATGAAATATCCTCAGTGCTCCTTCGCGGCGAAGGAGATAACCGAAATGGCCTCAGCTCCTACGCCACGTCGACATCCTCCCTACGTCAAATATAATCGCTTGTTGTTGGCCAGAATAAAACCTCTAGAGTGTGTGATCGTTGCAATGGTGTACGCTCTGATCTGCCATACTTTCCATTACTTTCCTCTTTTCTCCCTTTCCTTCACGCTTCCCTTTTCCTTCCTGTTCCCTCTATTTCCCTTCTTTCTTCCCCTTCACTTGTCCTCCCTTCCCCTCATAAATCAGTTTTACATTCGTCCCCTCTCATTCCCCATGAGCCTTTGCAATCCAGTAACGCAAAATACATTTTTTATTCTTGTCGCCGTCACACGATGTCTTTAAGGCCACGGACAGCCGTCGTGCAAAAATGGCTAAGTCACGACGTCTTACTAATCCAGCATCCTCTTAAGACTTTATCTCCCGTCTTCTCTCCTTATCTCTCTTCCTCTCCGTGCTCTTTTCCTTCCACGTCTCCCTCGCACCCCCTCCTCGGCTCCTCCTCCTCCTCCTCCAAGTCCGACTCCAGAACGAAAGAGGAGGCGACTTTGCACGCAGCGCCCTTAAAGCACGACGTTCAAACAAATAGCCGAGAAAATTCCTACAAAACTCGGAAGCCTTTCGAGTGCCACACTGGGGAGGAGACGTGAGTCGCGTCAAGTAAGGAGGAGGAGAGGGGTGGAGGAGGAGGGGGGAAGGTGGTGGTGGTGGTAGAGGGGGGGGAAGAAGAAGCACAGCAGGGGGTTGTCCATTGAAGAGGCCGGGAGAGTGTCTTGGGGGGGGGGGGCGGAGAGGGGGGCAGCTGGAGCTGGTGGCTGGAGGGGGCTTTGTGGCGGCAAAGGTGGCTGTTAGGGAAGACGGGGAGGGAGGAGTGGGTGAGGTGGGGGCGTTATTCGCTTGACATTGGATGAATAAAATCGCCTGGCGTCACTTGGAATAAAATCAGTGAATGACGTCACCATGTTTGGGAACTTCAGGGGAAAACGTGAAGTTATTAAAATGGAAAATTTGGCGCATGCGCTGCGGTTCTTGACCAAGAGTTCCTCACCCTATTTCAGAGATCATAGAGGTCCCCCAGGAGGAGGATTTTATCTTGTTCTAAGATGATCCGATTCGCTGATATACTCCACTGATTAATTCAGCGTTTCTCAACCTTTTTACCCTTGCGTAACCTTTAAAATAAATTGCATGTCTCAAGGAACCCCTGCGCAAAAAAAAAAAAAAAACACATATACCATATCTTTCTCATTTTATTTTCATCGTAATAATAGGTTAGATTGGATGATGTCTATATTACATTATTACAATAACCTTTTGCGGAACCTTAGGGTTCCGCGGAACCCTGGTTGAGAAACGCTGGATTAATCTATGACCTTGACGAGGGAGTTCCAATCATGTGGGGGAGTAGGGAGTACTGGGGACATAACAAGCGAACCGGACCGTACGACCTACACTCCACGTCTGTCCCCATAGCTGAGTAAAACTGTCTGGTATTAAACCAGTAAGAAATCTACGTAGTAGGCCTCCACCACCGGCCTGAAAAGGTTACAAAATAGTCCTTATCAAAGACAGAGACTTCTGACAAGGCGCGTTTCCGAGGGTCGGAAGTGGAGGTGGCAAAAGTGGAGGGAACGGGGAGATCTGCCCACTGTCTTCTTGAGCGCAAAGAGGTGTGAGCGAGATCGAGTGAGACAGCAGGTATCGGGCCGACCTTGAGACGCAGGCTTGAGGGTCTTTGCCTTTTTCTTTTCTTTTCAAGAAGCCGGAAGATAAAAAACAAAACAAAAACACGGAAGAAACAAGATAAAACATTGTCTAATTAGAAGACCCTTCTTCTTTTCTTTTTCTCAATGCCACAAATAAGACGGAAACAGGAAACCAGAACAAAGAAAACTGATTAAAAGAAACAAAACAAAAACAAAAAATCTAAAAGACGGTTGATTAAACTAAGCTGGCGAAGGGAGGGGGGGCACGAAAGTCAAAGAAGAGATAGAGGGTCCTCTTATCCTGATGTTTTCGAATCCTCTCCAACAAAGTAATCTAAACACAATAAAGACTAAACGTATAATCTCGAGAGTTTCCGTTGGGAGTCGCTGACATGAGACCAAATCCTTCCCCTTTGCCAGAAGTGCTCGGGCAGCCTGGGTCATTTGGCAATGACCGTTAGCTTCTAGAGGTCAAACCGAGAACTTTCGTAAATACGAGGCGGGATCGATACCCAAAATGCATGCATGCATACACACATAAATACATACATACATACATACAACCATACATACATACATTGCATACATGCATACATACGAGTAACCAATAGGAAAAGTAAACTAACGAAGCAGAGCGCTTTCGTATAATTACATCTTCAGTGCTGATAAAAAGAGGGAATTTCCTCTTTGTATTAGCACTGAAGATGTAATTACACGAGAGCGCTCTGCTTCGTTAGTTTACTTTTCCTAGTGGTTACTTACGCATTTGTGAACACACGTACCTAGTGTTTTTATTGCATCCATACACACATGCATGCATACATACATGCATACATACACGCTTACATATACACATCCATGCATGCATGCATACAGTGGGAATACGTAAAGCAAATAATGTTGAGATTCTTTGCCCTTTGCCTTTGAGCAAGTCAAACTCTGCGGGAAGGTAGGAAGTCTGTCGAGCTGGGAGTGGCTAAGTGCTAAAGCGCTCTCTCTCTCTCTCTCTCTCTCTCTCTCTCTCTCTCTCTCTCTCTCTCTCTGTGTGTGTGTGTGTGTGTGTGTGTGTGTGTGTGTGTGTGTGTGTGTGTGTGTGTGTGTGTGTGTGTGTATGTGTGTGTGCGCGTGTGTGTGTGTGTGTGTGTGTGTGTGTGTGTGTGTGTGTGTGTGTGTGTGTGTGTGTGTGTGTGTGTGCGCGCGTGCGTGCGTGTGTGTGTGTGCGTGTATGTGTGTGCGTAAGTGTATGTGCGTGTGTGTGCGTATGTGTGTACTTTCTATATAATGTATACATAGTGTTTATAAAGCACACCTGTGTTGACACGCCCACTTGAGCGCCTCCTCCACCTCCATCCTCCTCCTCCTCCTCGTCTCCTGCTGTCAACTCCTCCACAGGACGTCGAGTGAAGCTTCGTCGCAGCAACTTTATACGATTATCGCCATTAGGTTCCAACACAAATAAAACGAGATAAAACAAAATTAAACAAAGTAAAATAAAACGAAACAAAAGGAAATGAAATAGAATAAAGAAATAAAATAAAATATAATAAAATTAAACACAATCAAATAAGATTTAAGAATTAAACAAAATAAAATAGATCAAAAAATAAAATAAAATAACATAATAAAATAAAATGAATAAGATTACATAAAACAACATAAAATCTAATAGAAATAAGACAGACTGCAATAAAATACAACTGATTTGATTCGAACAAATGAATTAAAGATTGTTAATGTAAAATAGAGTAGATCTAATACAATTAGATAAAAAATAAGATAATTTGAAATGTAAGTATTAATATAAAATAGAAAATTAAATTAAACGGAAACAAAAAGGAATAGAAAATAAAAAGAAACATCTTACAATTTACACAAACTCAAAAAAACAAACTCAAACAAAAAAATGAAATAAAGCAAAATAAAAATACATCCAGTGTATTGTATCGAAAGGGCCACTGACGCTCTCAATTTCCCTCTCTCGTTCTCAACAACATTAACACCATCCCATTTCCTATCAAATGAACTCTCAATTCCCATCATTACTAAACCTGTCATCACTTCTACGACAGCTATCACCAGTGTGAGTAATATTCACCATTAACACCACCCCATTTCCTATCAAATGAATTCAATACCCATCATTACTAGACCTGTCACCACATGATTTTGACACCACTTCCACCACAACTATCACCAGTAAGAATAATATTCACCATTAACCCCACCCCATTTCGTATCAAATGAACTCAATTCCCATCATTACTAGACCTGTCACCACATGATTTTGACACCACTTCCACCACAACTATCACCAGTATGAGTAATATTAATCTCCAACACCATCTCCAGCATTAAAACCAAAACATTCACCACCACCCTACCTGAATTCATCACCACCAAAACGGTGCATCTACAGTACACCATCAATCACCACCTTCCTGAATGTTAAGAACATAAGAATGAGTCTGCAAGAGACCATAAGGCCTACACTAGGCACTTCAATCTCCATGACCACCTGTCATCCCCATCCATAAATTTGTCTAACCGTTTCTTAAAACAACCGATAGTTTCAGCACTCACTACTACAGGGTTACTAAGTCGATTCCATTCGAAGTGTTGTTCATCTCCACCACCCCCCCCCCCCCGCATCTCCTTATCCTCATCCATCTCTTCTTCTCTTTTCTCTTCCCACATCTTTTCCATCTTCTCCACCCTTCCATCTGACTGCTCCAACGCAGCTCAAAAGTTGCTTGACGTTCTTCCTTCCTTCCTCCCTCTCTCTCTCCTTCCCTCCCTCCCTCCTTCCCTCTGTCCCTCCTTCCCTATCTCCTCTCTCCATCCCCCCACTGTCCCTCCTTCCCTCTCCCCCTCCTTCTCTCTCTTCCTCCCTCCCTCTATCCCTCCTTCTCTCTCTCCCTCCTTCCCTCTGTCCCTCATTCTCTCTCTCCCACCCTCCTTCCCTCTCTCCCTCCGTCTCTCTCTCCTTCCCTACCTCTTTCTCTCCCTCTCTCCATCCTTCCCTCTCTCCCTCCGTCTCTCTCTCCTTCCCTACCTCTCTCTCTCCTTCCCTCCCTCTTTCTCTCCCTCTCTCCCTCCTTCCCTCTCTCCCTGCCACTCTCCTTCCTTTATCGCCTAAATCACATTGGTCGGCAATCTGCGACTCAGGAGCCGCAAGGAGTTCTTCCAGACCCCTTGTATGGCTCCAGAAGCTTCTTGCAAAATAATCATTCCATCAAAACGAAGACGTCATGTACAGTAAAACTGTAAAACATTCCAGGCAAAATTATATTTCTTTTATTCAAATACGTCTTGGGAGAAGTAAATAGAACAATATAATTACAATTAAGGGTTGTTTTAAAGTATATTCTCGTTCTCATATCATTGAAATCCTGTAGATTTCGGTTTTTGAGACAATTTTTTTTTGTATTTCGGCTCCGTCAGCACAAATTTTTCATCAAACTTTAAAAAAACAAAATGGCTCTTCTATCTATAAGGTTTGCCGACCAATGGCCTAAAATAATCCCATTTTTCTCCTTTATCCCATTACTCCCACATACAAACTTCGTTCCGATCTAATCACCACAAGGTTCCACCTCCCACCGATCCCAGCCCCCTCACCCTCCCACCCACCCACTCCACTTCCTTCTGCTGACCTTCGTATGGGGTATTGACTGCAAAAAGACATTGGAGTCCATGTTCTAGAGGGCCTTAGTGGCACCCCTACGGACCAAAGTCACGTAGCATTCTGTCATGAAAGGATATTAATGTCCACACAAAATGAATGGTTACATTTTCAGATATCCTTCCATGCTGTTACCCAGCCTATATACCTTCTCTACGTGTCCAGTATTCTACCCAAAGATTAAACTGCTGGAAATCACCAATTAGATTATCTTCTCGTTTATATCGACGTCCTGATCTGGGCTGAGAGTAGGCTGGACTTCATAATCCTGACAATCCCCAATCCCTCTTCTATGATATCTCGACGTTACTAATCACAAGAGAATTCTTCAATATCCTGATGCCAATCACAATCATTAAGATCCATACCTTTCAATTCCCCACGTTAATATTCCATACACCGATAATTATGCCAATCACTACACATCACGTAATTATATTTCTTTGTATTACGATTATACCATGGTCATATATAAAATCAACTAATCCATACCTTCCTTCCTTCCTCCTCCTCCTTTTCCTCCCTCTCTCTCTCTCTCTCTCTCTCTCTCTCTCTCTCTCTCTCTCTCTCTCTCTCTCTCTCTCTCTCTCTCTCTCTCTCTCTCTCCCTTCCTCTCTCACGTTTACTTTTTTCTCTTCTTTCTTTCACGTTTTCTTCTTTCCTCTCTCTCTCTCTCGCTCCCTCTCTCACGTTTACTTTTTTCTCTTCTTTCTTTCACGTTTTCTTCTTTCCTCTCTCTCTCTCTCCCCTTTCTCTCTTTTTCGTACTTACCTCCATCACTCGTCCAGCCATATACAACAGGAATTTCTCGCTAGACAAGAGTACCCCAACTTCTTCCCCTTTGTGCAGGTCATGTCCAGCGAGCTCCCAAACCAGATCAACACACCAGGCGAGACTCTACCTAGGCTTCACGAGGAACAAGTCGTCATCAAGTTCCTTTACAGACTCACCCCCACCCCTCGTTTTTTTTGGAGCTAAAAGACTGCATTAACCTTAAAAGGTAAACAAACGCTAAAATAAGAAATACAAGTACGAAGTTGAGCCCATTAAGACTACTTTTTGTGAGTTCCGATAAGAGAGAAAGAGAGGGAGAGTGTACGCTCATTCTTCTCACTCTTTTTCACTCGTAAACAACGTCTTCCATCTTTCCACCTTTCTTGATCTTTATCTTCAACTCTACACATACATACATACATATACCATTTTCCCCCCTTACACGGGGGTAGCCAAAAAGAAAAAGGCATGGAAATCACTCCCACCCATTTCATTTCCCTTATATCCCACTCCCCTCCACCCTCCTCCCTCCCTCCTATCTTGGCACCTCCTGGATGACGGGTCATCCCTGCATCCTACACATACTTCTATCTTTCCTCTCTTCACCTGCATCACTTCCTGAATCTGTGTTTTCGTTATTACTATCGTTGTATTATAACATACGCCTCGACTACTACTACAACCTGTACTATTCCTACAACTATCGGTTATACTATTTTGGGTATGTAGCAGTAAACTGTAGGCTTACAGGTCTCAGAACTCAAGCAAAGTAAAGTCCTCAATTATAATTTATTTCAATTTTTTTTTCTAATGTGTGTGATTCAATAACAATATCGCTCCGTCATGTCATCGCAATTTTTGTCACTAATAAACATTCGCCAAGTTAGGTTGGACAGACTTGTAACTTCCAATCAGCGACCTCCATTCAGCTGAGCAACGTGATCGCCCGCCGAAGAAGCACGATCGCGCGACGAGGGTACGCGAGTGTGACACAGCTCGATGGAGGAGGACGGTCGTGCCGTTTCCGCGTCCCCCCGTGATTGGAGCAACGGTAAAGAGAGCAATCGTTTCACCAAGAACAGATTAGAACAAAAGATGCAACTAAGCACGTCTCCCGACGCGGCGGATGAGGAAAGATCTGCCGCGTTTCGTAAAATTAAATTTGAAATTACAATTTTTGTCGCGGAGTAGTTTTCGATTCGCCGGGTTTTGTTACATTAATTAAAGATATACTGCAAATAACATTGCCTATCTGCGAAATGACCTGAATGTTACATTAGCACAGATAGGTTCGAGTACGACGACAGGACGTTTGTCTTATGTTGAACAACTGGGGAAATGGAATTCTAGACATTGCTCACATAAAAATGGATAACTGTGTTCAAATGAGCTTAAAGTGATACATTATCGGGATAGAAAATGCATATAATACTCTTGGTTATAAATGTAGATATATTAAGATTTTTTCTTTCGCAAAATAAGAAGAAAGGAAAAGAAAATCGTTGTTGCTAGATACCACTACTGTTAGAATACCAAGCATCAACAAAGTTATTTACCCAGTAGTACCAACAGTACCGTGCACTTCACCCGGAAAATCGAAGTTTTATGTGCGCGTCATCTAGCGCGGCCCCAAACACAGAGAGAGAAAAAAAAAAAAAAAAAAAAAAAAAAAAAATGCTTCGAAATTATCCATTTCAATTTCAAGGTTCGATAAGCATAAATTACGCTCACTGATGTTACACTTCCACGTTCCCAAGTACTGGCCCATCCCACTGACTCACTACACATCAAGAAACAAAAGCGGCGTCAGAATAAATCTTGCAAAAAGGCCAGAAAGTTCCCATCATAACCTCTTCCCCCTCCCCTCCCCCCACCTTCCCCTTAGCCTCACCCCACCCCCTGACCCTCCGGTGCGTGATTACATGACGTCATCACGGTTCGGGTCGATGATTGGTCAGTGTTCAATCGATTAATGAACCTACACCAGGATGACGGTCAGTTGAGCCATAGAAAACGTTAGGTTTCATGAATATTTGATAAGTTAGAATGAGTAGCCTATAAATGTGCGGGGAAGCTATACTATCACTCTGAATAATCTGACAGAAATATAAGTGCATACATTCATACATAGATCGTGGATAAAGAAATACACATACACACCCAGGCGCTCACACACGCGCGCGCACACACACACACACACACACACACACACACACACACACACATATGCACGAATTCATACGTATGCGTATGCACCACTACTTATACATCCATTCCTGTATATGTATTCACCACCATGTATATAAGCAGACACAAACATGCACACACACTATCGGCTTGCTGGTGCAGTGGTACTGACTTGGCCCCCTAACTCAACGGTCCTGATTAAGTCTCCGGCAAGAGCTGAAATCACAGTATTGCAAGTCGGTATTTGTATATTTGGGCAAAGAGTTTGGGTATATATATATATATATATATATATATGTGTGTGTGTGTGTGTGTGTGTGTGTGTGTGTGTGTGTGTGTGTGTGTGTGTGTGTGTTTTACGTACGTGCGCGTATGTGTGTGTGTGTGTTATGTACGCGCGCGTATGTGTGTGTGTGTGTTATGTACGCGCGCGTATGTGTGTATGTGTGTGAAGCTAATTCCAAAATTACTTGTTCCTTTGCAGTTGCAACACTTCCGTCGCGCAAGGTCAGCCAAATGCGTCTCAGCAGATTTACTCTTCGCAACTTCTCCCCAGACTATCATTCATAATATCAACATAAATCACACTACTGGCCACGACACAAATGTATATAAATATCACCTATTGAAAAAGTACCGACTGAAAGCATTATTCCTAATTATGCTTAAAGCGCATTTATTGAAAGGAGGTTTACCTATTATATAGTTTACTTTCGTTCCGATATTTTTTTAGAATACTGACATCTTCATAAAAATGCGTCAGTCATTCCCAAGTTTGTGTTCAGCTTCAGGTCGAATCGATCCTCACGTGGTATTTATCTTGCCTACGAAAAATAAACCAGTTTCCTTTCTTTCCCTCCAGTTACGAATCGTAGACCACTCTCGGGTGACTACACCTCATTCAGATCCTTCTCTTCAGGAAGTCGAGATTTCTTCTCCTCAATGGCACTCGAGACATCGTCCGTGATAGATTACATCTGAGGTTGATACAGACTTCTTCACGACGCGTCCACCTGTCTGTCAGAGGGACAACAGGTCGCTGGAAGGATCTACTGGTCACCTGGAACCACTGAGGTTGCTACCTTCGACTACGTAACTGTTACTTTACACTCTGGTCGTTTTAACCCGGCAGAGATTTATTTGAGGAAAAAAATATTCTGCCGTTAGACAAGAAGTCTTAGCGGAATGCACATCATCACAGGAGAGGAAAAAAATGGTGGAAAAAAACTGTAATTGAACGAGATTGGGGAACTACGAGCCAAATCTTCAGCAACATTAGTGACGAAAATCTCCGACTCAAGTTCCAGGTGACGTCTAACTTCCTCTACCTCCTCCTCCTCTCTCCCTACTCCTCCTCCTCCCCCCAGCCCCACCACCATCATCCTCATCACCGTCATCATCATCATCACCATCATCATCATCACAACCACCACCTCTACGGTTGCCGTTGATGATGATAATGATGAGGTTCCTCTTATGCTACGATCACGAGATCTATGGAAACCCAAAACATCTCCCAAGAGACTCTACTGACCAAGAACCACTAACATTGAGTGGATGCCCGACGATCTTCATCAGTGTCGAAGTTATCTCCACGAAGATAAAAGTATTACATCAATGTCTGCGACAAAACAGCCTGGAAACCACTGGTTTCAGCCTTTATTATGGCCACACTATGTATATATTTAAATGTGTGCGTTTTGTGTGTGTGTGTGTGTGTGTGTGTGTGTGTGTGTGTGTGTGTGTGTGTGTGTGTGTGTGTGTGTTGTGTTGTGTGTGTGTGTGTGTGTGTGTGTGCGTGCGCGTGTTTGTGTTTGTGTTTCAAGATCATTTAAGAACACGCGTTTATACAACCATCTTTAATCTAAAACTAACAGTGCACCTACAAACATCCTTCCACTACTGAACGACGGCCGTGACGTCAACAAATAATCACCAGATCAAGATATCCCGATAAAGCTATCACGAGATCAACCCCTTCGCTACCAGCTGACCCGTTCCATTTTTCATTTCAGCCTCCGTCGAGTTATTTCGCTTGTCTCCACGGCTCCCTGGAATAAGTACGTCCCCAGGGCTCCAGGCACGCACAGTACACCATGTGCTGGATTCTCTTTCCAGAACCAAGACTGCCACGGAAAAATAAAGAAATATTAAAAGAAGCTCAAACCGCGGACTACCTGACGGGCAATGGCCAACGCGTTCGACACAGTTAGGCAGTCAAGCAGGGAATCCACCTACCGCTGTGTACTGGATCCCCCCTCCCCCTTCCCCTTCTCCACTTACACACACATACACGCGCGTGCGCACACGCATACATGCGCACACACATACATACACACACACACAGACACACACGGGAGGGAAATAGCTGTCGGTCACGAGTCCAACACGTGTCCCAAAGACACACACGCGCGCGTGCGTGCGGTTTGGTGGTAGAGTAGTACCGTGCGCGCTCCGCGATCCGAATCCCCACACCCGTCCTCGCCGGAAGAGGCACACTACATGTCATAAGTGCAACCATCATCATTATTATCATCAACTGGGGGGCATACGCCAGGGAGCGCGTTGCTTCACTCACCCATCGGCGCCAGTCCCCTCCACGGTCTCTCCGAGGAGCAAGCTCACAGGCAGACACCCTTCCCATCCCAGTCCAAACAACTCTCGACAGGTTCGATCCACTTGCACCAATAATGAATTCTGCGGTCGTCCCCTTCTTCGTCTCCTCCATCGAGGGTTGTCTCTTGTGGAGACAACGCTGAATAGGATCAGCATCATACAGTATAGCAGGAGTTGACGTTCATGAATTATGCTGAAGGTAACTGTCCTATACTGAGTCTCACGGTATAGACTGGCAAATCGTGAGTTTTTTTTTCTTTCTTTTATGTGGATGTCACTTTTTAAAATGATGAAGGGATAAAAACATTAATATTACCCCTATATAAATACATTTGTTCTAATAGTTCCCCATTATTCGTAATTAAACCTAAACTTTACCTCTCCGAGCCTAAGGTAACATAACCTAACTCTACAACTCATTCAGCGATTCTTCAACCAGATCATTTCCCTGTGCAGTGTACCTTCGTACATTGTGTCTTTATTCATTTATTTATTTTTTGGCGCCGGGAGAGGAGGGTAGGGAGTGGAGGGTAGGGTGTCTACAGACCTCCGCGCTAAGTGAATCTTGTTATGTTTGGCACGGCGGGGAGCGAGAGCGACGCTCGGCCGAGGCGCGTCTTTTAATCAAAACACATCAGGAGAAGTGCGGCGGCACCACCGACTCAGTTGCCGCAACTTTCGGTCGCGCGCGATTAGCTCCGCACTCCTTTCACCGCGATTCACTCGCGTGGCGGTTCAGACTTTTTCACTCCCTAATGACAGCTTCATCAAGTTCTTCTAGTTGACGCCAGGGGGTTTTATTCAATCGTGGGAACGCCCTTTCCCTGCGCATCGAAAAGGCGAAAGTTCTTACGATTAACCTTTTCGCTACTTAGGCACATGTTCCGGGTGCGGTCACGTGATTGTACTCAGTCGAAAGGTTACAACTACTTGGATTCTTTTCACACCCTGAATCACGACTTACGTTCCGTCTGACGCCAGCGATTCGAATCAAACAAGAACTCCTTTCCCCTTCCTTCAGAAGAGTTATCTGGAGACCTTTGTTTATAGAGTGTCACCAATCGATTCCATTCACAAAAAATGGTGAAGGGAGAGGGGAAGGGGGAGGGGAGAGGGTAAGGGAGGGGGAAGGGAGAGGGGAAGGGAGAGGGGAAGGGAGAGGGGAAGGGGGAGGGGAAGGGAGAGGGGAAGGGAGAGGGGAAGGGAGAGGGGAAGGGGAGGAGAGTAGATCTGGAACCAAACAGGACCTTCGTCGACTGTGACTCGCAAATTGTCCCGAGTTTGCTCCTCAGATGGAATACATCCCCCCAGCGTCCACAAGAATGAATATTCATTTTACCAACCACATTAACTTTTACTATTTTAACTTCTTGCAAACACGTTCGAGACTAACAAGGAGCTCGATGGAAGCATATTCGGAAACGGATACGCTGTCGGGTTAGGACCCGAACCTAGCCTATCCGTAACAAATGGACAGTGACTTAACCCATTGCGCTATCAAATGTACTGGGGACTATTCAGTGTGTGTTATGAAAATAAATGTGAAAAGGGATAATTCCACCCCTATGGGTAATAAGGAGGTTCTTCCTTCGCTAAATTAAAATGGGGGTGATAGATGATGATAAAGACAGTGGTGGTGGTGGTTATGAGGGCTGTTGTAGTGGTAGGATTGGTGATGGTATTAGTGGTGGTGGAGGTGGTGATTGTGGTGGTGGTGGTTGTGGGGGTGGATATGGTGATGGTGGTAGTGGTGGTGATGGTGGTAGTGGTGCCAGGTGGCAGTGTATGGTTGTCCATACATTCCACATGACACAATGGTTTTCAATATGTCAAAGGAGGTTAGGTTATGCTGTTAGGTTAGGTCAGATTAGGTTAGGTCAGGTTAGCTTAGGTTAGGCTAGACTAGGTTAGGTTAGGTTAGGTTAGATTAGGCTAGCTTAGGTTAGGTTAGGTTACATTAGATTAGGTTAGGTTAGGTTAGGCTAGACTAGGTTAGGTTAGGTTAGGCTAGACTAGGTTAGGTTAGGTTATGTTAGATTAGGCTAGCTTAGGTTAGGTTAGGTTAGGTTACATTAGATTAGGTTAGGTTAGGTTAGGTTAGATTAGGCTAGCTTAGGTTAGGTTACATTAGATTAGGTCAGATTAGGATAGGTTAAATCAAGTTAGGTTTAATTAGGTTTGGTTATGTCAAGTCAGGTTAGGTTAGGTTAGGTTAGGTTAGGTTTCATCACTGCAATGGTCCTGAAATCATGGACAGGATCCAAAGTCGGGGGAAAGGACCTGCTGCGAAAGAATTCTAGCGTTGGTGCATGTAATCCGACACCCGACCTTAGACGACAAACGTGCCCACGTACATCCCTGAAATCGGGTCCACGCCTACAAAAAGTCCCCAACGATAAACAGGCGCCCCTCGACCCCGCCCACGCCGGAATGGGCAAATGGATGTATACGCCCATGTCTACCTACACCTCTCTGCGATGTCAGAGCCGGATCCAGAATATTATGAGAGTAAACAGCCACAAACGTAAACAACCAGAGCTATTGGCGGAAACAATTGCGATGATGAAATCTAACCGCAAACAATGCCACGTGCACACAATTACATGTACAAATTCATTATAATCGTAAAGGTAAACAAACCGTTGTTAACGTAAACAAGCACGATTATAAACCTTAAAGTTATAAACACAAAAACATACGAAACCAACCACAACCACAATTATTAAAAGCAAACAATCACATCTATTGATGTAAACAAACAAATCCGTACATTTTATCCAGAACTATGAGCGGACACAGTTACAAACGCAAGTATCCCTGACCATAAAAACAGATAAACAAATAAACAGAATGAATAGATGAGTAACAAATAAAACTCACAAATCAAAAAAAGCCAATCAGGAGGGTAAACAAGCGCCGTAATGAATCACCTCAATCCATAATTCCTCCTAAAAGAAACGCCCACTTTCACGCATAAAAACCACGCCAGTGACCCCACACAACTTCCTACCTAGTTTGTTGCCATGATGATTCACAGACAAACATAATAGAGGAGCTCAGTGCAAACACAAACGGCGCAAAAACTTGTTTACATTTGCATCCTTACTTATGCAAACTGTCGCAAATACATAATTAGGAAGCGACCATGATAATGGCAGTGATCATAAATACACAGGAACAAAACATACACACTTTCAAATGCATATGAACACGCGTGTACACACACACACACACGCACACACAAACGCATACTGGATCTGAGATAGTTTAACGACATACATATTCATAAAGGTACTACAACACATTGACATGTACAAATCCTATTCACATTTCTGAATAGATCAGTCTTAAGTACCGTAATGTCCCCATGGATACACTTAAATCTGGACAAAAATATGAACACATGTAATACACACTTCTTTATAAAACACACAGGCACATTATACCCTTAGAATGTCATAAACACACGAATCATTCCCTATTTCCCTCGGGCACATGATCCCCGCAAAACACGACGAACCGTCACAACACACCCAAAGCCTCTGAGGTGTCCCGGCGCGTCACCGCCGTCTCTCACAACGCCAAACGCGCAACTGACTCGGTCGGCGATGGTCGCCTGCAGCGATACCCCATCTCACGGAGTTGTTCTCGTCCGCGCGCACGCACTCACGCATCTCCCGCATGGTCCCTCACATGAATTTTCTCCTCCATTATTTCGGTCCATGACGGTCGGACCCTTGTGCTTGTTGTGTCGTCTTTCCCTCGACTGTGCTTGTTTTCTGTTTTGCGTCTATATTTGGAGAGTTCAAGTCTGGATGGGCTCGTGGAAGCACGTGTGTGTGTCTGTGTGTATGTGTGTGTGTGTGTGTGTGTGTGTGTGTGTGTGTGTGTGTGTGTGTGTGTGTGTGTGTGTGTGTGTGTGTGTATATGTGCATGTGTGTGTGTGTGTGTGTGTGTGTGTGTGTATGTGTGTGCATGTGTGTGTGTGTGTGTGCGTGTGTGTTTGTAAGTGTGTGTGTGTGTGTTTGTAAGTGTGTGTGTGTATGTGTGTATATGTGTGTGTGTATATGTGCATGTGTGTGTGTGTGTATGTGTGTGTGTGTGTGTGTGTGTGTGTGTGTGTGTGTGTGTGAGAGAGAGAGAGAGAGAGAGAGAGAGAGAGAGAGAGAGAGAGAGAGAGAGAGGGGGGGAGGGGGGAGAGAGCATGTGTGTTTGCGCGCGCGTGCATTTAGGTGTGCGTGCATGTGAAAGTGACGTTGGGGGTGGGGGGCGTGTTCAAAAGAGCGGAAGTGTGAGATGGCAGAATCACTGACCCCGAACTTGATGCTGTCCGTACGAAGCGTACTGTTTCCTGCGGGACGTGATATGTCCTGTGGGACGTGACGTGACACCCACGTGACAAAAAAAGCAACCCCGGGTAAAATGTTTCCCAAACGCATCAGCGACTCTCAACACATTCTCGTACAACAAGTTCACAGCCTCGCCACATTCCCCTTTGCGCCATGTTCCCCGTCCCTCCGTCCAATACAATATGAAACTCGTAAATAAATCACTCATCCCAGTGTGAAATAAGCCTAAATCTCTATGTTCCTTTGTCCCTTGCAATTTGAAACATTCGTAATACATCATTCATTTGCTTGGGTCACACATCCACGTCGCCTGGAACTCTCCTCAGTGCCACGAGGACGGTGTGTCGAGGATCATCGCCACCGAATTCGAAGACACTTCATGACACTAAAGTTGTGACACACACGACGTGATCTGTCTCTTCAGACACACTCCCAACTGTGGCAAGCCGTGTCTTCAGAAATCCATTGCCAGGTGTTTCCCTCAACCGAATGAAATAGTCTGTCGTTTGCCAGAATAAAAACTAACAAGAAATACACTTATTTGCTTTACATACACGAAAAGGTAGAATTAGCTACACACATACGGAACCAAGATGTACGATTAAGTATCATATATTTTGCTCACTTGACGCCCCTCTAGTGAATAACCATTGTACTACACCGAAATGCCGTTAAAATTATAATACTATCTAGATAGGCCACCTAAACTGAGCAGGCATGAGATAATTCTCAAAATTTACATTCCGGCTGCGCAAACGTTTACACAGTTTAACGTAAGTATCATACAAGTGCAGCAGAGTAAATACTGCACTGGGTTCATATTACTCTGTCTCTAGGGTCTTCGCAATTATATGCAACGTTTGTAAAACGCTGGAAGTAATTTAGGTATTGTGTGTGTGTGTGTGTGTGTGTGTGTGTGTGTGTGTGTGTGTGTGTGTGTGTGTGTGTGTGTGTGTGTGTGTGTGTGTGTGTGTGTGTGTGTGTGTGTGTGTGTGTGTGTGTGTGTGTGTGTGTATGTGTGTTGGACTCGTGATCGACAGCAACTACCCTCCCGGAAGAGAGCTCAGAGCTCATATAGGACCGATTTATATGTAATGCTGTGACCTCACGCGCACACACACACCCAATTCCTCGCCCACGAGAGTTGCAGTAACGACTCGCAGGGCAACGATACTGAAATTATTTCAACCCTGGGCGGGATTCGAACCCGGACCTCCGTAGTGGCAGCCGGGAACTGTACCAACTGCGCCACGAGTTGTGTGTGTGTGTGTGTGTGTGTGTGTGTGTGTGTGTGTGTGTGTGTGTGTGTGTGTGTGCGCGCGAGTTCGAACGCGCGCGTGTGGATGTGTGAGACAATAAAGGTCTGGTCACTAGTGTCCTTGGTAAGCTGTCTGAAGTTTGCGGCTTCAGGTATTTCCTCGCGGACTTCTACCCCTTATCCTCTCTCCTGTATTTATGCTCAAAATGAATAAACAAACGGATAAAAAAGGCGTCGCCCCCATTTTTCTTCACTGTCCAAAATCCTCCCCCGTGACAGATTTGTTAATCGACGAGACACCTGCTGGATCGGACAGGATTGACTACACCAAACCGTGGCGGGGAAATCGTCGAGGAAAATCGTGTGGCAAGTTCACATATGACTGAGATGCTTCCATCGCGATGAAAGAGAGAGAGAGAGAGAGAGAGAGAGAGAGAGAGAGAGAGAGAGAGAGAGAGAGAGAGAGAGAGAGAGAGAGAGGAGAGAGTGAGAGAGAGGAGAGAGTGAGAGAGAGGAGAGAGTGAGAGAGAGGAGAGTGAGAGAGAAGAGAGAGAGAAGAGAGAGAAAAGAGGGAGAGAGAAGATAGAGAGAGAGAGAGAGAGAGAGAGAGAGAGAGAGAGAGAGAGAGAGAGAGAGAGAGAGAGAGATGCCTAGGCTTTGTGTTGCAAAGGTATTGCAGGGATTATATGTGTGTTCGTACCCCTCGATCGTAACATGAAGCTGCTCCTCCTCCTCCTCCTCTTAACACGTCGACTCAGCAGCTCGGGAATGGTCGTTATATCATATCTGAAGCGGTGAATTCGCAGCGTCGTTTTTCAGGGTCTTCACAAAGTGCCGAATTGTAAAGTCAGAGCTAAAGTTATGTCCTAAGTTTTACAATAGATTATCTTGTTTTATCTGCCTGACGTGCGTGCGTGTGTGTGTGTGTGCGTGCGTGTGTGTGTGTTCGTGTGTGTGTGTGTGTGTGTGTGTGTGTGTGTGTGTGTGTGTGTGTGTGTGTGTGTGTGTGTGTGTGTGTGTGTGTGTGTGTGTGTGTGTGGCCCCATCTGAAAGTTCGACAACTTTGTTATCCCTTCCTGGCAATAGATGGCGCCTTAGTATGATAAATGATTGATTGGGGCTGCACCGAAATGGTACAGAAATAAAATTGATATTCTGCGGAGTCGTTCCTCTGCAGATAGATGGATAAAAGTTGTACTCATTGTATCCAATATGTTTTTATATAGTTCTATTAATTACTTATCTATTCATTTTCATTATAATTTTCATTTTAATTATTATTTTCATTTTAATTATTATTTTCATTAATTATCATTATCAATTATTATTATTAGAACTACATTATTATATTATTATTATTATCATTATTATTATTATTATTATTATTACTTATACTATCATTATTAAAACTATCATTACTACTATCATAACTACGTTATCGTTACTATTATTACTATTATCATTACTACCACTATTATTATTACTTCAACAATTTAAAGCCAGAACACTTCTTACTCTGAACTTTGTGTTTACATTGGAGGGATCATGCCCCCGTGCAGCTTTGACCTTCCCGCCACAAGACTCGCGCGCGCGCGCGCCCGCACACTTTGCTTGTAGGAGCAGTGCATTTGTATGTCGAAACGCACTTTTTCCTTTTGTGTTACCTTCTTTCTCTTATTTCCTGGTGCACTTTCTGGGATTACTTTGGCGTGTGTCTCCATTCCTCTCCCTTTATTTGAGTCTGTCTCTGTCTGTCTGTCTTTCTGTACCTCTCTTTACCTTTCTATCTCTCTATCTCTCTCTACCTCTCTATCTCTCTATTCGATCATTACGTCTTTCAGTTACCTTAAGTCAAAAGTCAAGTGCCATAGATGACTTTATTCATACACCAGGAGTCGCTGCTCATTACGACACTGCTTCGGACCCAGGGCAGTGGACAAGATGCAGGGATGACCCGTGATCCAGGAGGTGCCAAGATAAGAGGGAAGGAAGTGGAGTATGTAGGGGATGGAATGGGTGGGAGTGGTTTCTATGCCTTTGTCTTTTGGCTACCTCCCGTGTAAGGGGGAAAGAGCATTTGGTGTGTGTGTGTGTGTGTGTGTGTGTGTGTGTGTGTGTGTGTGTGTGTGTGTGTGTGCGTGTGTGTGTGTGTGTGTATGCATGCATATACGACTCGTGGCCCTACTGGGACGTTTATTTTTTCACAATAACGACAGACGACTTTATTCAGCTTCGTTTTAACCGTTAAAGGATTAAATCCGTTGCGATTTTGAATTTTTGAACCAAACGTTTAACTGCCGACAGCGATTTCATTTAATTTTATTTCTGCTGCTCCAATTCTTTCTAGTCGCTCCTCTTTATGACACACTCACATAAAAGAATTCCATGTCCCTCATTAATAACGTTAATTATCATCACTCATTCAAAGTCTAATACTGAACAAAGGCCTCTACTAATCTATCATAGTTCGTACAACGTACAAATCTCTAACCGTATCATTCCTGCAAACTTCCCCGAATCTTTACTTCTGCAAAGGAGTAAAATTCATCTCACAACATTCAAACCAGATCAGCTACAAGAACCCCATTATTGGTGCCAATACACGGGTAACAGTTCTACTCGGTTTTGGTGTAATGGAATTTCCTCCCCTCCAAATCTCGCCCGCACCATGTAAGTGGTAATATCCTTTTCAATCCACGTAAGGGTGGATCCTCTTCACACACACACACGCACACACACACGCACACACACGCGCACACACACACACGCACACACACACACACACACACACGCACGCACACACCCGGTATAAGAAGGGCCACATTTGTGGAGTTCAACAAGTAATGACAATGTTGTACAACACGGCTATTCCATAGCTTACTGTCTTGTTTTTTTTTAATGCTTGTAACAACATCTTTTCACCGTTACATTTTACATTCTATAATTCTGTAAGATGTATATTTTCAGCAGTAATGCTGCTATACCCAATAAACCGTATATCATTATTATTATCATTACTATTATTATTATCATTATCATTACTATTATCATTATCATTACTATTATCATTTCACATCACAGTCATTATTACACACACACACACGCACGCACGCACGCACGCACACACAGAAACACGTACATAATTAATATCAGTCTCTTCCTACCCCAGCAGCCACGCTCAGTTAGACTGATTCTCTCCCTAACACACACTGTACAGAGTTTGAAAACACGTCCCTCTTTTCCCCTCGTTACCAACCCCTCTCCTCGCAGCCACGTCCCTCTGAAGCGGAATAAAGATGAAGAGCGAAGGGGGAGTCTGGCGGGAGATGTGAGGGATGAAGGGAGGAGGAGGTAGGGATGGAGAGAGAGAGAGAGAGAGGGAGGAAGAGAGGGAGAGACAATGTGACGTGGTTGGATATCGCGGATGCAGATAAGTAGGCGATGCGTCTGAGTGTTTGTGTAAGTGGGAATGTAGTAATGAGACTGGTAAAGTGAGTGAGGAGTAGGGGAGAGACGAAGGAGGGAAAGAGGATAAAAGAAGTAAGGGGAAAATGAAATTAAGATGCTCTAGATTAAATACTTTGAAAGAGTTTATTTTGAGTTCGTCGTTTACACACACAAGCACATACCCGCGCGCGCACACACACACACGCACGCACACATATGTGTATATATATATATATATATATATATATATATATATATATATATATATATAAATCATATTGAAAGGAAAAATCTATAGAACGCTATAGTATGATCAAGATACCATTATGTGTTACATAGAAAATTATATACATAAAATGTAGTTATGATGACCTTCTAAGACTAAGTAATTTCACCTGATGTAAGCCCCTAGACGTGAAATCCTCTAGAGATTTTGCACTTGGTTAAACCAAGAAAGGAATTTGGTTGAGACACTTCCCAAAATATTTACACTTTTTCTCCAAACGTGTGCGAATGAAAGTAACTGGATTTATGTTATATCATGTTAGGGTAGGATAGGTTACGGTGGGTTAGGTTAGTTGAAGTTGGGTTAGGCTAGATTAAGTTAGTTTAACTAGGTTAACTTTAACTTGGGTTAGGTTTGATCAGGATAGAATTGGGCGTTCTGGGAGCGGATATTTAGGACATCAATCGTTGCTTGGAGTTGACAAGTGTTCCTCTTCTATCCTGGGTGCAACAATGTCGCGACGTAAAAGAGAAAGGCGGAAGGGGCCGATTGAAAATTAAAATGAACTCAGAGGGGGAAAAAAGGGCAGCTGGTAAAAACAAAATTTTAAGCGGAAGGGTGGGGGGAGAAAGCACAGGATGGAGATAAGAGGGGAAGGAAAAGGGAGGGTGGAGGGAGGAGGCAGGGCGAGGGGGAGGGAGGCGAGGGGAAGGTTAGGAAAGGGAAAGATAAAGAAGCTTCGAGGAGAGGAGAGGAGAGGGAAGGAGAGGGGAGGGGAAGGGAGAAGACTGGAGGGGGATAGGGGAGGGGGATAGGGGAGGGAAGGAGAGGAGAGGGGAAGGGAAGGAGAGGGGAGGGGAGGAGAGGGGAGGGGAGGGAAGGGAAGGGAGGGAAGGAGAGGGGAGGGGACGGAAGGAGAGGGGAGGGGACGGAAGGAGAGGGGAGGGGACGGAAGGAGAGGGGAGGGGACGGAAGGAGAGGGGAGGGAAGGGAAGGAGAGGGTAAGGGGAGGGGAAGGGAAGGGATGGGAGGGGGAGGGGAAGGGTAGGAGAGGGGAGGGAAGGGAAGGAAAGGAGAGGGAAGGAGAGGGAAGGAGAAGGGAAGGGGAGGGGAAGGTAAGGGGAGGACAAGGGAAGAGGAAGGGAAGGGAGGGGGACTGGAGAGGGTTAGGGGAGGGGAGAGGAAGAAAGGTCAGGGAAAGGGAGGGAGGACAATAGTGATAAAGGAAAGTAGAGATAATTCATGTTTACCTTTGTAGTATGTTCTGAAAGAAGGCCCTCTATTAGGTAACCAACCAATTGAAAGAAAAAAATCCCTATTCTTAATCCCTAATCTATAAAGCTCCCCTTCTCTCTCTCTCTGTACCTCATCCCTAAATAACCCCTACACCTCTACCCCTGATCCCTCTTCAAACCTCGTACGAATCCTGATTATTTGATACGCTATGGAGCAAACTTTAGCGGGCGATGACAAATTCAAACGCTCCAGGTGCAAGGCATCGCGTCGTTTTCAAAATCGCCTCTCCCCATCCCAGCAGCCTTGTACCATCAATAACAAACAATAGATCAACTCATATTTAACGTAAAAAAAAAAAAAAAAAAAAAAAAAAAAAAAAAAAAAAAAAAAAAAAAAAAAAAAAAAAAAAAAAAAAAAAAAAAAAAAAAAAAAAAAAAAAAAAACACGAGCTCCCGTGCAGCTGTTTGTAGTGTGTACGAGCAAGTTAATAAACATGACGCTAAACACAGGCTACGCGTCTCAAGGTTCGCAAATCCCATCAGAGCCAAGACAAATAAATTCGCACCCAAGCGGGTGCAAACGTGACCGGACCCGGAGCTTGCCCGGACGGCAGGAGCCAGTTGTATGTAAATAAAATACGCGTAACATCATCAAGTACTTGAGCAGAAACTCCCTCCCCCTCACCCCTTCCACCCACGCCCCACGGCCCAGCTTCGACCTCTCGAGGACGCGAGGGAGCCTCGTGTTATCACGTGACGAGGTCTAGAGAGGGAGAGATACGAAGAGGCGCCCGGGGCAATCGCGAGCAGAGACGGGGTCAAGAGAGAGAGAAAAAGAATCAGTTATATACGAGGAACTGAAATCATAAGACACGATTGCACCGAGCAACAGCAATTGCAAGACCACAAGCAAAAGGCAGGAGTAATGGAAATTCAGTTTTCGTTAAATTCCAAGACTCCTCCTCAGAGAACCAAATTCAAGCCCTTGCCATTGAGACAAGATCGAAAAACATCCACACCACAGATGAACAGCCAGGCTACAACACTAACGTACAGCCCGGCTTCCCCCTATCTATACATATTTAACATCAATGAATAAGGCATCCACCGATTATTAAGGTAGCTGTGCGTTGTAGTACCTGAGCGTGCAAACACGTACGCACGTACGCGCGCGCGTACACACACACACACAAAGGTTATTACTCCAACTCTCGTGGGCGGGGAGTTGTGTGTGTGTGTGTGTGTGTGTGTGTGTGTGTGTGTGTGTGTGTGTGTGTGTGTGTGTGTGTGTGTGTATGTGTGTGTGTGTGTGTGTGTGTGTGTGTGTGTGTGTGTGTGTGTGTGTGTGTGTGCGTATAAGGTCACAGCATTACTCATAGATCGGTCATATATATGAGCTCTGAGCTCTCTTCCAGGAGAGAAATAGCTGTCGATTAGGAGTCCAACACGTGATCCAAGACCTTGGTGAATCTCACACACACATACACACACAAAGTAATAAGGCAGCAACAACCTTCATCACTGAAATGGTTTCTCATCTAGCGGAACTCGCCGAGCTTAGGACACGAAGGGTACTGGATATCGAAGGAATGTTTTTCCATCAATAATTTAGGAATGTGTCGGAAGCCAAAGAAAGTTCTCAAGAAAAAAACATAATTCATGTACAGACACACGACAACTTCTGATTTACAATTTATAATAATTTAGTAACAGCAGTGGAAGTAGAGAAGGTAGTTACTGTACTACTACATGTTGTAATATTAAGAGCAAAAGGGACAGCAGCAGAATTAGCAAAGCATATCAGTATGCCTAACCGGAGTAGCAATAGTGGAAGTAGAAATAGTAGTAATAATAGTAATATAGTGTGATGATGATGATTGATGATGATGATGATTGATGATGATGATGATTGATGATGATGATTGATGATGATGATGACTGATGATGATGACGGTGATGATGATGATGATGATGATGATGATGATGATGATTGATGATGATGATGATGATGATGATAATGATTGATGATGATAATGGTTGATGATGACTGATGATGATTGATGATGATGATGATGATGATGATATGATGATGATTGCGATGATGATGATGACTGATGATGATGACGGTGATGATGATGATGATGATGATGATGATGATGATGATTATGATGATGGACGACGACGACGACGATGATCATGATAATAGTAGTAGCAGCAGCAGCAGCAGCAACAACAGAAGTACTAGTAACAGTAGTAGCAACAACATCAGCCGTAGAAGTAGCTACAGTTGTCATTCGTAATACATGTTATTAACGCACACAAAACCCCCAGGACTTCATTGGGTGATAAAACCGTAGACACGTATGCAAACGTAATGTCTCTTGTACTTACGAGAGAGAACAAACCTCCTCTGACACTTGGCAAGGTCTTGGCCATATAACGAAGAGGACACGAAATAAAAGAAAAATGGAAAGAGAGGATATGACGCAAAAAAAAAAAAGAGAGAGAGAGAGAGAGAGAGAGAGAGAGAGAGAGAGAGAGAGAGAGAGAGAGAAGAGATGAAGGAAAATAAGATAAATGGGAAATAAATGAAACGGCAGTCAGTTGGAGTGGAGAATGAAAAAGATACAGGCATGACACAAGAACTGCCTAGTCTGAGACATCGAACTGATACCGGGGTGGAAAAGGGAGACATGGGCGCGATAACAGACTGCCGTGGGCGTGATACGGAAGTGGCAGGGTCGTGATACGGAAAGGCAAGTGACACATCACCAAACATCCCCCCAATTCAGCTGTCACCCAAAAGGAAATAAGAAACAGACAGGAAATAAACATTTCTTCGAAGGTAGATGTAGATGTGTGTATGTGTGTGTGTGTGTGTGTGTGTGTGTGTGTGTGTGTGTGTGTGTGTGTGTGTGTGTGTGTGTGTGTGTGTGTGCACGGAGATGTGTACATGTTCACGGCAATGAATGTTTGCATGTGTGTGTGTGTGCGTTCATTGTACAGTACTACAGAGCGACTAAGCACTGAAAAATCAGCGACCTAAAAAAAAAAAAAAAAAAAAAAAAAAAAAAAAAAAAAAAAAAAAACGCGGCTACGGAAGAGACAATGGGTAAGACCACTCTCGTTCAATCTCAAGTGATGGGGGAAGATAATGACCTAAAAATTCCAGCTACATCCCTTTCGAAAGACTGCAAATGAGGGAAACTCGAAATATGTAATTTGGAATGAAGTTGTCGAATACACCCGTGGAAGGTGCCAAAGAACGAGACTACAGAAAAATTCTTCGAGAAAAAAAAAAAAAGTATTTACACAGATATGGGCCTTCGTGTTTCGTATAGAACCTAATGCGTACCGCAAGAAGCTCCCAAGGGTAGAAGCCACACGTTTACGAAGTTCAGAAGACCAGTGACCGCGAAGATAATGAGAGAAGATTAGGGGAGGAGAATACAACACTGCAGCCGCCGGCAGGAAGAACCTGCTGATGACTCAATAATTACAGACGAGTTGATGAGTCACATGGATCTAGACTCTGCCTTGCTCTGCAGTCACGGGTCAAGCGAGTTCTGCCACAAAGGATATATTCACTCCATACGGAGACGGATTACAAGCTCAGCAACCGAAGAGAGGTCCGGAAACTTCGGTCGCCGTATGGTGAAAACGTGGGGGTGAACCATCTTCGGCTATCCAACCACTGCTGTGGAAGAGCTTTGCCTCGCTGCACTGCCCAAAGCAGAGTGGTGAGGACAGGAAGACCCCTTCATCTCTGAGGTGCTGAGATGTGAGAGGATGGGCGGTTGCATCTCTTGGGTGTGGCCAGTTAATCTGATCCGGCCAACACCCTCCGTCCATCTCTTATAGGAAGGAGAAGGCCATAGGCACATACATAACTAGTTCCACTGAAACTCTTTCTATGTTCACAAAAAACTTTCCCAGATCGATTTACTCATAAACGACAGTGCCATGTAGATTGTCTGAGACATCATTACGGGAGGACTGTGTGTCATTGAAGAAAGAATTGTACTGTGCAAAACAATCGTGCAGAAATATGGAGAAACTAGCTTCTGGAAGGTTCTCTTGAGACTAATTTCCACTCCTCGTTGTTCAGAGGCAATTGAATGAGTTAATGTCTGTCGTTTGGTAGCGAGCTTCCGAGGAGTTAGAAGGTCAGTCTTGGGAAAAATGTCACCGGAATGACGCGAACAAGCACAATGTTCTCGTCGCTATAAGAGTCTGTTGGGCAAAGCGTGAGGTCAAACAAGATCTTTGTGAATATAACATGAGAACAAGCTGGACAGAACCATACGGAACACCTGGAAAGATAGACATGCGAGAAGAAAGAAGAACATTGACCATCTGCCACAGCAGCTACATGTCCGTCAAATTGAAGATAAGAATCGAAAGACCAGAGGGATTGTTAGATAACAAAGGAGAACAGTTTCGAGTTAAAAATTCATGCTGCACTATCGAAAGCGTTTTTCATATCTAGCACAACTGTACAAGGTCTCGCCAATTGGTTAAAAAAAATACACAAGAGTTTCTCAGGTTATATTTTCCATTAAGTGAAACTTAGGGTAATACATTTACACGGTGATTTCATTCATATGGGAGTTTCGATTGACCAAAGTCTACTCCTTAGGTGAACCAAATCATCTAGACTAAACCAGACCTACAATCTAGAAAGTATATCACGGTATTAAAGAGGTTAAAATCTTGTATGTATCAGCGGGAAGGAGGAAAGGGAGGAACAACACCGGAATCATACAAAGTGGAGTTTTGATCAAAAGTCTGAGTAAAGTTCACCTTTTTCGAGATGTGAGAGAGCGATAGCGCGGCCGGAGCGGAAGAGGGAAGGTATAAACCAGCGGTTCTCAACTTGGGGTCCTTCGACCCCTTTCCGGGGTCCACAGGATTCCACAAAAGGGCCAAAGGTAATAAGTGTAGAAGGGGTCTCCTAGAGGCTAACGAACAGCAGTACATAAGCATAGGATGCATGAGGAAATAGGTTGAGAACCACTGGTACAAACGAATAAACAAATGCGCGCGCGCGCGCGCGTGTGTGTGTGTGTGTGTGTGTGTGTGTGTGTGTGTGTGTGTGTGTGAGAGAGAGAGAGAGAGAGAGAGAGAGAGAGAGAGAGAGAGAGAGAGAGAGAGAGAGAGAGAGAGAGAGAGAGAGAGAGAGAGAGAGAGAGAGAGAGAGAACGTACAGGAAAGTAAAAATCAGTTAAGGTTGAAACAACTCAACCTAACGAGGTACATTTACTCTCAAAAGTGATGCAAGAC
>NC_134790.1:9732328-9749828 GCF_046742065.1 Oratosquilla oratoria
ACGTTGTTATTTCCTCATTGGAAACACTTAAGCGATGCACACCACTCAACAGCACTTGACCCTTTCGACACAATGGCACCTTTTACATCTCTCATTCTCCCCAGAAGACCCACTCGATTGATCGAAATATCATTTCCCCCCCCGAATCTGAATGAAATTGTCTGGCACTAGCCTTAATAAAACTTACAAAGATGTCCCACCCACGTGAAATGGTTATGAGGATCGCGTGGGGAGGTAATTCCTTGCGGGACTGTGGGATCGTTCCGCGTAAAGCTGACATGAAACCAAAGCCCCCACCCCCTCCCCCCCACCTTCCAGGTCGGGATCCTTCCCTCTTAGGCCAATGGTCGCCAACCTGCGGCACTTCCAGGCCACTTATGTGGCTCCAGAAGCTTCTTACTAAATAGTTGTTCCATCAAAACGAAGACTTCATATAGAGTAAAATTGTATGATATTCCTGGCAAAAATTATATATATATATATATATATGTGTAAGCATATATATATATATATATATATATATATATATATATATATATATGTATATATATATGTTTATTCAGCTTCGAAAAGATCTGTAGCCATCAATTATTATTTGTAGAAATGTCTTTCCTAATCGGAACCAATTTTGATTATTATTATTATTATTATTATTATTATTATATTATTTATTAGTATTATCGTTATTTATTTATTAATATATTTTTGTTTATCTATTTATTTGCTTATTATTTATTTATTCATTTGTTTTCTGCTGCTCCGACAACACATTTTTAACAATCTTTCAAAAATGTCTCTTCTAGCTACAAGAGTAACCAACCATTGCCCTAGCCGGGTAGAATCGCCTGGTCTTGGCCAGAATGAAATATATAAAGGGCGTCAACACTTCAAACGAACTCATCGACACAGTTATTGGTTAACTTGGAAAAAAAACAACTGCAGAGAAAAAGAATGAGACATTCCAGAAAATGCAGTATTTCACGGCCTCGTGACGCGGCGAGGAGCCCAAGTTACCAACTTCAGAAGAACAGTGACCGTGGAAATTGAGATGAGAAGAAGACAGAGATGCAATGTTGCGGGAGACAAGGAGAGGCTGGGGATCGTCAGTACGAAAAGAAGAATTGATCAGGAGGGAACTTTCGAAGTCTGTATTGTTCAAAAGTACGGACTGAGATGAGTCGCCCAAATACATGAGACGCGTTCTTCTTGTATCATCATCCTTATGTTTCTATATCACGCAACGTCAGCCCTAGATCTCTTCTTTCTCAAAGGCTATAACAAGGGTGAAGCAAACAAGGTCATCATAATAAAACAACAGGGCAGGACTCGCAGTAATGGGTATAAACTGGACAAATTTAGATTTAAGAAGGAAATAGGCAAGAATTGGTTTACTAATAGGGTGGTCGATGAATGGAATAAACTTAGTAACCATGTAGTAAGCGCTGAAACTATCAGTTGTTTTAAAAAACGATTAGACAACTTTATGGATGGGGATGACAGGTGGTGATGGATACGGAGCTGCCTAGTGTAGGCCTTATGGTCTCTTGCAGTCTCCTTTATTCTTATGTTCTTATGTTCTTCTACCTCCTTAGACCCTTTGTACCAGTGTGCCACTGTGATCTATGCCAGTTCCCACAAACGAGTGAGATTTTTCCCGCAAAATCCCCCCCACAAGGAAATCTGGATTTCACACATTTTCCCCCACAAAAAGAAGGAATTATTATATACACAAATAAGTTCAATGGAACATATAATTTACTCACAAAACATCCCATGTGAGCAAATTTCTCAGGACACAAATTTGTGGAAAATTCCCATAAAAATGGCATCGGTGTTTTGTACTATGCGACAGTCCCCTTCGCACTCTCCTTCCTACCCACGACACAAGGCGCATGCGCGCGCAGGAGTCGCCTGGCGCCATCTTAGCTTTCCGCTAAGCATGACGAGGCAGCTAAAGCTCAGGTAACTCAGCGGAACGACCAGGTGAGGGGGAGACCTGACCGGGGTTGCTGGGGTTGAGAGAAGCGGAGAACTGCGGACGTGGGGGGGTGGGAGGTTCTTCGGAGACTTCGAAGAGTGGGATGGGTGGGTTCTTCGGGGCCCTCGAGGCGTGGAAACGGTTAAAGAGACGTCGAGAACCACGGGCTGCTGCCCCTGGCACTGATACAGTTTTATGGCAAAGGCGTGTCTTAGATGGAGACGTGATTCGGTTCAATCGTGTGACGGGCGAGTGAAGAAGTCTTCCGAAGACCCCTACCCCCGTTTGTTGTCAAGAGTCTGACAACCGTACCGCGACGGTTCTTCTGAAAGGTGTACTTTCCGTGCGCTGATCATTCGTTTCCTGCTCGATTAGTTCCTCGCCTTAGTTTTGCAGAATTTTTTTTAGTTCTAGTGCCTTACGACGTTGGCAAAAGCAGTGAAGAATTCAGAGACCATTAATAGGAATGAAGCGAAGATCTTGCAGACACGAAAATCCACCAGACACCTGACTCAAACCCAAAAATTTGCAAGTAGGTGTGTGTGTGTGTGTGTGTGTGTGTGTGTGTGTGTGTGTGTGTGTGTGTGTGTGTGTGTGTGTGTGTGTGTGTGTGTGTGTGTGTGTGTGTGTGTGTGTGTGTGTGTACGAGTATGTGTAAGCCACACCTGCCTTGAAATTGCGGAGACATTCTCCTTTAACTCTATCGATGACGTGTTCTCCATACTACTGCTCTGGCTAACGCGTCAATCGTTTCAATTCACCGGATGATCAGACCCGTGGAGAAACCTCAGCCTCCGTCAACCGAGACTCCAGCTCCTCTCCAACAGATACTCAGCCATCTAAGCAGATTCTCCTAACTTCATCATCTAAGCCATGTTAGCTTAAGGCGTGGAGCTCACTCGAGACTTAAGGAACATAAGTAGTATTCGCGAAGTTTGTTTACCAGTTCAGAACAGACACGTTCCTGATGTTTTCTTATCACGACGGATCCACGTCCACAGAACCTCGACCACGATAACCAACTGAGACGATCGTATGACATGGTGACGTAAACAATTAAGCTCTTCGCTACCAAGAGAGTGTCACAAAACTGAATCAAGTGGCCTGGCGCTACTTGGGAATGAGAAAAGGAGAAACCGATCACGGAAGGTGTCATTCGAGATGAGCTACATAAGAACATAAGAATGAGACTGCAAAAGACCATAAGGCCTACACTAGGCAGTTCCATGTCCATGACCACCTGTCATCCCCATCCGTAAAGTTGTCTAACCTTTTCTTAAAACAACCGAAAGTGTCAGCGCTCACTGAAGGGTTACTAAGTCTATTCCATTCGTTGACCACCCTATTAGTAAACCAATCCTTGCCTATTTCCTTCTTAAATCTAAATTTGTCCAGTCTAAATCCATTACTGCGAGTCCTGCCCTGTTGTCTTAATATGATGACCTTTGTTAGAGAGGGAAGGGGTGGGGGGAAGTCCATTGGAACAAATAGAAGAATTCGATGACTGCCTAAGGAAAAAGGGAATATGCCACCCAATACTAGGGGAAAAATCCACCCTTTCAGTTATGGTTTCGTCTATTGTGCCTATTGACAAGTGGCTGTATTCACTCTGAGGACAACCCATCGCGTGAACGAGAGGAAGCGTTGTAGTCTTTTTTTTTTTTTTTTTTTCAAAATTCTGCCTTGTGACTTTGTCCAAGTGAGGTGCACCTACACCCACAATCTGGTGACCCAATATACAATACAACTAAATCCTGCAAATCCGGTTGTTGATGTTGTAATTGTTGATGATGAGGTTTTAGTACTATGTTGAATTTAGGCACGGCGGTGAGGTGCCTACGCCAGGAGGAGCTGCACGTCTGTTCTAGAAGCCGTCACCTTTGCCCTATGCGCAGGTAAGTCACTGCTGGGAATCGGAGGGGAGTGCGGGATTCGAACCCATAACGAAGCGAATGCGAGACCAGCACGTTTCCGATGACGCCACCAGAGCATATATTAACTTTAGATATTACATAATGTAGTCAACGGTCATGTCTCCAATGTAAAGAAAGAAGAGATTACACCAGGGAACGCTTAACAGTGGTCGAAGAAGTCGACCTTGTCCATTTGGTCCTTGACAGATTGGGCAAGTGGCAGTTACCAAGAGCTTAGCAATTTGTTTACGAAACTTTTCCATTTCTCAAAGTGTCCCACACAGTACCGTTCATGTAATCTTCGGAAATACATCACTTAATGTGGTCGTTGGTTTCTGACATCCGAAATATCGTTTTGTCTCTCGTTTCTTTAATCTTCGTCCAGACGGCGTATGGATCGACCAGCTGTCGTTGTCAGAATCCTTTGCCACCGTCACGTGAGCCTCAGTGACGTCACGACCCAGTCTATCGTTTCCTGGGGAGATTCGATCGATCGCCCTTCGGCCTATGGGGCTTGACACGGATCCCCACCGCATGAGAGGAGGACATCTGTGACCTCTGCGCTCCCCTCCCCCCCCCTCAGCATCACAGCTGTTCTTCGCACGTTGGGTCATTAACAACGGATTTGTCCGGGTTCGTTTACGTCTCGTGAAGGCGACTGAATCGAGCCAGATGACGTGTTGGCCTGATGCCGACCAGGAAAGACTTTTTTCTTTTCTTTTTTTGTTCATTAGGTGTAAACGGGCCCGCCGACATTGGAAAACCCCGAAATCAAAATAAAACCCGGAGAAATTCCTCTTTTCTATTTTCTGCCAAACTGCCGAATAGCGCTGGTATAACGATACAAAAACACACAAAACATGCACATACAGTAGCCTGGCAAGTGAGAAGGTTCAAGTGAAACAAAACTAAAAAATATATACATATACCAAAGGCTTTTTCCCCCATACACGGGGGTTAGCCAAAAAAATACATACATATTTCCTCCGACCTGACAACATGGTCTCCTAAATGTTATGTATAAATAAATGTGTTGGGGGCAATTTTTCTCCGCCCTCCGCCCTAAGGGGAAGGGTCCATGATGCCTGTCACCCAATGGACGAAAGAAGTCTGGCCCTAAGGACAGGCGGCTTCTTACAGCTGACGAGGGCAAGCTCCTGCTTGACGAGGTCGTCCTCGATCTCTTTCTTCTGTACATGGAGGACACATCGAGACGTCAAGTCTTCGTCCTTATCGTCGCGGGTGTCGCTTTCCCTTTCGAACAAGCTGCCATCACGCTATCGTGATGTACAGAGGATTTTAACGAAGGTGTCTGAAACAGGGTGTCAATTGTGGTAATTGTGTGTATTAATTCTCTTTAATACACGGCTGGGGTGGGGGAAATGTCTTGGCTCGATGAGTGAAACAATTTGGAACCACAAATTTAATTCTTCAAATGAAGAAAAGGTTTTTCTTACCTGAATAGAATCACCCACAGCAGAACCCCTTCCCCCTCCCCCCTTCTCTCTCTCTCTCTCTCTATCTCAAAGAAAAAAAAATCACTAAGCTGTTTGTTTTAGCACACAGGTACCCTTGTTTATGGATTGGATTTGCTAAGACCGGCCGCACTTAACGCTGATCTTGCATGTTAAGTATCGCTGGCTTTGTTGACATTGGCTCGTCGCGGAATTTCCTGTAATTCGATCTTTGCTTGCGTTTGCTTGCGTAAGGCTTCTTCGGGCTGGGGATCGTTCGCGCTGCGGTCAGGAGGCGAGCTGAGGAAAGCCACGACGATTACAACGACTGAAGTTGTTTACTAATTGGTAGAGTTAAGGCGATGAAATAACATAGAACGTATACCGACACTTACGCGCACACGCGCACACACACACGCACACACACACACACACACACACACACACACACGCACACACACACACACGAATATGAGCCTAGGGTATGATAACTGGAGAGTAAGAGACAGATCACTTAAAATATGTATATATTTATACATATATATATACAGTACATATACACATACATATATACATGTACAAATACATATAGATATGCATATACATATACAAATACATACACGTGTACATATACATATGCATATACATATACAGTACATATGCATATACATATAAATATATACATGTATATACGTATAGATATGCATATATATACAAATACATACACGTGTACATATACATATGCATATACATATACAGTACATATGCATATACATATAAATATATACATGTATATACGTATAGATATGCATATACATATACAAATACATACACGTGTACATATATATATACATACCCATCTACAGATATATAAATATACAAATTCTCATATTATAGAACCATACTGTCTATCCATGAATAGGGGAGGGTCGTTGACCAGCCCATATGGGGGAATTTGCTACCCTTTACAAATAACTATACGCATAAAAACAGTGTGGTGAGGTCCTGCTACTCATAATCTACAATTAGATAACATGTATTAAATAAAAGACACTATAAATCCGGGTTCACACTTTTGCATTTCCACTTATCGTATCATCTTTGCGTACCACCTAGTGATACGATACGGTGCAACAGGGTATTGTACCCACTCACAGTTGCGTATCCGCCTGCTGTATACGGATACGCAACAAGAGGGTACAGTACCCTGTTGCACCGTATCGTATCACTAGGTGGTACGCAAAGATGATACGATACGTGGAAATGCAACAAACGCGGACCTGGCTTAACATTAACTCGTATCATCAATACATTGACTCATTCTCCCCTTCCCCTCGTCTGGCTATATATTCTCGTACACATCCACCGCTGCCTGTCGGCGTATCCGCCTCCTTGTTTATCTTCTTCCTCTCCAAGCATTCCCCCAATGAAGCAATCACTGATATCTTACTCTGTTTTCGATTTATATCTGTCTCTTTATCTATCTTTCAATACTACATGCATTTTGTTATACTATGGAATGCTGTCCCCACATTGTGTGTGTGTGTGTGTGTGTGTGTGTGTGTGTGTGTGTGTGTGTGTGTGTGTGTGTGTGTGTGTGTGTGTGTGTGTGTGTGTGTGTGTGTGTGTGTGTGTGTGTGTGTGTGTGTGTGTGTGTGTGTGTGTGTGTGTGTGTGTGTGTGTGTGTGTGTGTGTGTGTGCGAACACGTATGTTTATAGTGTTTCGTTTTGCGCATGTCTGCATCACAGGTAATGATGCTTCGAGACCATGTTCTAAATTGAGAGGTGCAGCTTTGATTATCGTGTACTCCCGAAGACGAATGACGACCTTTGAGGAATACAGCGACAGGCCACTCTCTCTCTTTTTCTTCTTTCTACCTCTTCTTCTGCTCCTCCTTGGTACGTAATACTTATTCCCATATTTTGCTTTATATTTGCGTTATACTGTTAATCACAAGAGAACGAGAGAACTGTGTTTCTCGAAATAACCGAAGACGTGAAAGCACTTGAGTTGTTTTGATAAAGGACTCCCGACACCAAAAGCTTGCGTGATACTCGATGGTCTTTGTCTTCCAAAGCCTCGGTTTTGCAAGTAATGTTGTCGATACAAGCTAAAGTAGAGTCACATGAGGTGGTGATGTCGTGACAACGGGCGGTGTTTGTGTGGGATTGCAAACACCCAAACATGACCCATGCTAGATCAGAACTATGCGGTTATGTTTTGCTGTTGAATTGATGCCGTTTTCTTTATATAAGATCGCCTGCACTTTAGGGAAATTCTGCATTTACAAACATGCAATATACTCGTACTCAACAATTGTTAAATTTGCATAGTTTTGATATAATGTGGATCAATTTCGAGTCTTCAACAGTTTTTGCAGACCGTACAGTGGACCTGATCGAAGGAACAGTGGTAATTGGGGTGCAAATGCAGATGTGTATGAGATGGCTTCTACAGTGCCCTGGTGACAATAGATAACGGCTGAGATGTCACTGAAAGACATGGTAGTATGTTGTTCGTGACGATTTTTTTTTTAACCTAAGCTGTGTGTGAGAGACTACGCCGTCAAGGGATTATGTCCAAGACTTCCAAAGACCACAAGATTTCTGGACACCATGACGACGCGCGACCTTCGCTCGCGGCACTGTGTGGACGCTCCAAGGCTGCAGCGCTGACCGGTCGCACGCAGGTTGTTGCAGGTTGCTGCAGGTTGCTGCAGGAACCCCAAGGTTGCAGGTCTCCAGCTCGCAACTTCACGGACAATGAAACACGGCACGCGATCTCGCTCCCCTCCCTCTTTTTCCCCTCTTTTTCCCTCGCTCTTTTCTTCGCTTCCTCCTCATTTTCATTCTCGTGTCTCTTCTCCCCTTTCTCTCTTTCCTTCTTCTTCCGGTTCCTCTCTCTTCACACACTCGCTCTCTCCCTCCCTCTCTCTGTCTCCCTCTCTCTATTTCTCCCCTCTCTCTCTATCTCTCTCTCTCTGTCTCTCTCTCTCTCTCTCTCTCTCCCACTCTCTCTCTCTCCCATTCTCTCCTCTCTCTCTCTCTCTCTCTCTCTCTTTGTGTGCGTGTCTCTCCCTCTCTCTCTCTCTCTTTGTGTGCGTGTCTCTCCCTCTCTCTCTCTCTCTCTCTTATTGACTCAATGCATATGCACAAAAAGAGAGACACATGCTGCTAACAAATGAGGACAAGCGCCTACAAAGACGAATTGCGTACAAAGGCAGGTGCACAAACACGTCCACATAATGAGCGAACAATGAGAAAGTACTCGAGCATATGTTCACAAAACCACACTCATGCGCACGCTTGAAATATACACAGACATGTACACGCATATACATAGTGACGTGCATGTTTTTGTCTCATTTATAAAGCTTATTACAGCACCTAATGAATATTGATGACAGTAATTATCAATTTTAGAAATCGAGAAACAAAATAGAATATCTCACGAACATTTCAAACGCCTGGGGCCTT
This sequence comes from Oratosquilla oratoria, assembly GCF_046742065.1. NCBI lineage: Eukaryota > Metazoa > Arthropoda > Malacostraca > Stomatopoda > Squillidae > Oratosquilla > Oratosquilla oratoria. The sequence continues at coordinate 9,741,151 of NC_134790.1, forward strand.
ACAAAGTATCACAGTCTTGCATCCAGTGCAAAAAGATGTAATATACGAAAGCGCTCTGCTTCGTTAGTTTCTTTTTCCAAGTGGTCTACTTTGCATAAGTGAGCACACGTACCCGTGTTCTTATTAGCATATATCATATATTATATATATATATATATATATATATATATATAATGGCTGTGTATGTATATGTATACACATGTAATAAATGCATCTGTAATACTTGCATGCTTGAGTTCCTCAGACAACTTATCAAATCATAAACATTGCTACCGGAACAGATTCCGCGAGACGATCGTGGAACCAATTAGGACTTGTCAAATAAGGCAGCAACAACAATTATAATAATTGCATGACAAGTGCACCTATCACACGAACGGTTGCGATAATGCAGCTGCAACACAGGAACGTTGAGACCATGAAGAATCCCTCATACGTACGAAGCATCAAGTCCATTAATGATTCTGAGCCGAAAACAGATTATCTAACTCTGTCGCCAGTTGATTCTCTTCAGCTGAAGGAACTCTACTCTTTCTCCTACGTACCGAAAGAATTAGATTTATACTTATATAAAATGATAAAATAATCTCTTCAACTTACATTTTGGTTACAGTATGGATCCTGACTTGCAATAGGACATCTTAGTGTCTTCTTGTATACCTATTTTCTCTGAAGATTGATAACGATACATGAAAAAGAAAAATTACTTCTTTTTTCATTAAGCCGTTGATTAGATGGGAGTGTAAAATGATGACTGATAAGGCCTTCCAAGTCCATTAATTAAGTCTAATTTATTTAGAAGGATTATCCGCCATGCGAGGACACAAGACTCGGGAGAGTCGACGATCGCCCAATGAGGCAGGAAAACAAAGCTCTCATTAACAGCGATTTGTATTTCTACACACACACACACACATACACATACACATACACACACGCACACACATACACGGCGGTCCGGGTTCGACTCCCGCCCAGGGCCGAAATAATTTCAGAATCGCTTCGCTGCGGGGTGTTATTCCAACTCTCGTGGGCGGGGAGTTGGGTGCGTGTGTGTACGTGTAAGGTCACAGTATTATCCACAGATAGGTCATACGAGCTCTGAGCTCTTATCCAGGAGGTTAACTGTCGATTACGAGTCCAACACGTGATCCAAGACCATGGTGAATCACATACACACACACAATAGCACGCACGCACGCACGCACACACACACACACTAGCACGCACACACACACTAGCACACGCTCACACGAGTCAATTTGTAGCACAGCCTAAAATCGGAAATAGTCCAATCCAAAACCTTAAACGAATTTAAGTCGAAATTTGATCGTTAGAGGCAGAGGCCTGATCCAGTGAGTGTGGCTTCTGCCTTGCACACTATAATTACGTAAACACACACACATACATACGTACACAATCACGACACACAGAACCCCGCCAGGATTTTGCGGCGGTGTTGTGAAGCCCACACACATGAAAACAGGATAAAATAAGGTTGGCAAAAACTCCATCAAAGCTGTGGTGGTGAGGTTAGGAGTATACGATAAGACATCCAATCTGTAACCAGAGATAATGACACTGGAAGAAAGAAGGGAGAGGGGAGATCTGATAAGCTTGTTTAGGTGCGTTCTGGAAAATAGCTCATAGACAATGAGAACTTTGTAAAACTATTAGTAAAAAAAAAAAAAAAAAAAAAAAAAAAAAAAAAAAAAAAAAAAAAAAAAAAAATAATCGACACCGTTTGATAAAAGTGGGACATTTCATTTTGCGTTGTAGATACAGCAGGTCTATCACAACTAACACCACAGTCGGACGAAAGAAAGTTGAGTAAGCAAAACTATATATTTCGAATGCTAAGTGCAATCCTCTTCAGTAGTACCTATCGTACTACTGAAGAGGATTGCAGTTAGCAATCGGGAAATACATAGTTTCGCTTACTCAAGTCTTTCTTTCGTCCGACTGTGGTGTTAGTTGTGAATTACAAATGTGTTACTACATGTCTCACCTGACATAGGTCTATGCTGAGGACGATGTGAATGCACTTGGACACGAGGGATGTGGAATGTGTTTGCCGTCATGCTCCTTCCTCTGTTTGTTCATGTACACACACATGCAAGTACACACATTGCATCCACTCATGCGAGCACTTGACAACGCGAGCGTGGAAGTCGATGGCGCTCATATCGACAACTCCCCCTCGGAACGGCTTCGTCTTTCCTCCATGTGATAGCCAGGTAAGGCAGGATACACGTCGTCGTCGTCGTCGTCGTCGTCATCACCATTATCGTCGTTGTCGTCACCGCCAGTGTCACCGTCGTCATCATCACCATCACCAACATCGTCATCGCCGTCATCATCATCACCATCATCATCAATAGGATCATCATCATCATCGCCGTCATCATCACCATCATCAGGACCATCATCATCCCCGTCATCATCATTAGGATCATCATCATCATCATCACGACGGAAAAAATACATCGGTCATGACATAAATAATTTCACAGATACGAACGACTTACAATTCTTCTTCATTCTGCCACCAGGCGATTTTATTCAGCCGAGGAAAACCAGCTGTCCATAGGACATTATTCCCTTTATTCCAGCTGCCGCCAGGTGGCATCCTCTCGTTCGGGACGGGGTTATCGTCGTCAGGAGAAGAGGAAAAAGAAGAAGAAGAGGAGGATAGTAGATCGAGAGCGCCCAACATCCGTGAAAATCGTCCTCATCACCAGACGCCTCCATGGCCGAATTGCTCAACCGCACAGTGACGGAGGGATCCCGCCAGGCAACGAGTATGAGGGTACCGACTGACGACAGATCATGACGTCGATATTTCAGGAACTTTGGCGACATCCCTACGGATCAGAGTCGTACAGCGTTCTTTTATGATTGGAAATTGATATCCACCATTTCTTCTTTATCGTCTTTGTGACTCCACCTGTTCAGTGCGATATTGTCCCAAGGGATAGAAACGCTGGTTATTGTTAACTATATACTAATACCAAAGAACATTAATGTGGCGTTGTAGTGATCCCTTCCAGTACATCTAATTACTGCCAGACTATTCTATTCAGGTGAAAGTCAGACTTGGGATAGAATAATGATAAACAAAATCGCCTTATATTAGTAAAAAAAAAAAAAAAAAAAAAAAAAAAAAAAAAACAGACATCATCATTCTTATCCTTTTGCCTTCCTGGTCCGCCACCAGCTGACTAAGATCGCCTGGCTTCAAAAGAAACAAACGCACAACCCGAGCTGGGTAACCAAAAGGTTAATCTCTGCGACAGCCTCTCCCCCCCCCACACACACGCACGCGCGCACACACACACACACACACACACACACACACACACAACCTTGTGGCGCGGTGGTTAGAGTTCTCGCCTGCCACTACGGCGGTCCGGGTTCGAATCCCTCCCAGGTCTGAAATTATTTCAGTATCGCTGCGCTGCGGGTTGTTACTCCAACTCTCGTGGGCGGAGAGTTGGGGGTATGTGTGCGTGTAAGGTCACAGTATTACCCATAGATCGGTCATACGAGCTCTGAGCTCTCATCCGAGAGGTTGATAACTGTCGATCACGAGTCCAACACGTGATCCACGACCATGGTGAATCACACCCATCCCAACCTGCAGCACCGGAAGCTGAGCGTGGGAACTGACAGGTGTGAGTTGGGTGTTGCCCAGACACTGGGCGATCAAAACGTGTCTCGAGGGAGGGAGGGACAGGGAGGGAGGGAGGGAAGGAGGAGTAAGGGGATGGAGGGAGAGGGACATGGAGGAAGGATAAAGGGAGGGACTTCTCTGTATATATGGAGAAAATAAATTACCGTGTGTGTGTGTGTGTGTGTGTGTGTGTGTGTGTGTATTTACCTAGTTGTATTTTAAGGGAAGAAAGCTATCCTCGTAGTGACCCGTCTTTGTATCTTTCAGCATCTAGTTTGTTCTTAAATTCTTGTATGGTTTTTGCACATACTATTTTTTCGTCCAGTTTGTGTGTGTGTGTGTGTGTGTGTGTGTGTGTGTGTGTGTGTGTGTGTGTGTGTGTGTGTGTGTGTGTGTGTGTGTGTGTGCGCGCGCGCTAAGGCGTACGCCATATTTGGCCCATAAAAGATTTATGTTGATTTTGACAGTGGCTGTCCATTAATGGCTTCCTTCCAACTATAAAACATATCACATAAAAGTTCTACAAAGATACCGATCCTTCCTAATATCCTCTAATTTACAAACGCTCTGAGGTCGAACAGTAGGTTCGACATTTCTTACTTATGGCTACTTTTTTATATTAGTTTATAATTACTACATAGAAAAGAAAACAAAGTGGTGTTGATAAAGAATAAGAGCTAAAAACTAGTCATAAACTAAAAGGTTTCTAATTTTTTAGATACAAAAAAAAATCCCATATAGTACTCTGTATTGGGATTCTATATCAGAAAATCTCCAATATTTAAAGCAAACTATTCCAAAATCTAAAATATTTCGAATACCAGAAGCAATTTATGGTACGTTTTCGAAAAGATTTTTTGTTGCACGTCTGGTAGAGTTCTGTATTTCGGAAATACCCAAGAGGGGGAACCTGAGCCGAAAATTATCTTTTCGAAAAGATTTTTAGTTTCGCGTCTGGGAGAGTTCGAGAACCTGTGCCGAAAATGATCTTTTCGAAAAGATCTTTAGTTGCGCTTCTGGGAGAGTTCGAGAACCTTTGCCGAAAATAATCTTTTCGAAAAGAATTTTAGTTGCGGTTCTGGGAGAGTTCGAGAACCTTTGCCGAAAATGATCTTTTCGAAAAAAAGTTTTAGTTGCCCTTCTGGGAGAGTTCGAGAACCTGTGCCGAAAATGATCTTTTCGAAAAGATTTTTAGTTGCGCGTCTGGGAGAGTTCGAGAACCTGAGCCGAAAATTATCTTTTCGAAAAGATTTTTAGTTTCGCGTCTGGGAGAGTTCGAGAACCTTTGCCGAAAATGATCTTTTCGAAAAAAAGTTTTAGTTGCCCTTCTGGGAGAGTTCGAGAACCTGTGCCGAAAATGATCTTTTCGAAAAGATTTTTAGTTGCGCGTCTGGGAGAGTTCGAGAACCTTTGCCGAAAATTATCTTTTCGAAAAAAAGTTTTAGTTGCCCTTCTGGGAGAGTTCGAGAACCTGTGCCGAAAATGGTCTTTTCGAAAAGATCTTTAGTTTCGCGTCTGGGAGAGTTCGAGAACCTGTGCCGAAAATTATCTTTTCGAAAAGATTTTTATCTTTTTTTTTTGTCTGGGAGAGTTCGAGAACATGTGCCCAAAATGATCTTTTCGAAAAGATTTTTATTTTATTTATTTATTTATTTATTTATTTATTTATTCATTTATTTAGTTTCGCGTCTAGGAGAGTTCGAGAACCTGTGCCGAAAATGATTTTTTCGAAAAGAATTTTATTTTATTTATTTATTATTATTATTTTAGTTGCGCGTCTGGGAGAGTTCGAGAACCTTTGCCGAAAATTATCTTTTCGAAAAAAAGTTTTAGTTGCCCTTCTGGGAGAGTTCGAGAACCTGTGCCGAAAATGGTCTTTTCGAAAAGATTTTTAGTTGCGCTTCTGAGAGAGCTCGAGAACCTGTGCCGAAAATGATCTTAACAAGCCAACTGTGCATATGGATAAAGATCCTTTATCGGTCTTCACCAAATGAGAGAGGAAAGAGAGAACAGGCACTCTTAAAAGAATCTCCCTGAAGGACGCATAGGGAACAACGAAATACTTTGCAAACTCCATCACAATATTGTGGGTTGTTGCACCTTCTGACTAGAATGGCACCTGTCGCCACCAACTCGTTCGCAATTGCCGTCGTTTCATAAATATAATCTAAAACAAAATAATTTTATTCGGTCGTAAGAGATTTCTTCCTTCACAGCCGAAGAGACTAATGAAATATCAAGGAAAATATCAGAAAGCTATGACGTGGTAAATCCAGTATCATAACTCTAAGCTGTTGATTCAGGAAGATAGAGAACAAAACATTAAGATATCCTAGAGGCAAACTTAATATATAAGGAAAAAATAATAGGCAAACATATACATAGAAAATAAATAAACAGATATACAAATAAATAAATACACAAATAGATAAACAGAGAAACAAATAAATGAATCAATAAGATTTATAGATTAATAATAAAAATAAACTTTGTCAAAACGTTTCTTCTACATCATAAGTGCGTCTGACAAAATTAAACTTCGAGAAGATCATCCGAGGTGCTGGGATCAACCCTGGGAATGGTGAGCCTCCACAGGGGCGGGGCGTGAGCGCAGACAAGAGACAAATGATTATAAATGAATCTGCAATACGACACAAGAGGGAGGAAGGGAGGAGGAGGAGGGAGGGAAGAGGAGGGAGGGAGGGAAGAGGAGGGAGGGAGGGAAGAGGAGGGAGGGAGGGAGGCAGGGGGTGACCTTGAAAGTAAGGCGGCATAACCTGTGTTGGGGGGGGGGGGGCGTAGTAAATGACTTTTTTCGATTGTGACATGGAGGGAGAGGGGAGATGGGATATTATTTTTCGAAATAGATTTTTATCAGTCTCCTTTCCCTATGATGACGTCATTCTATAAGAAATTTTTGGTACCAGATGAATTTGATCAGTAGAGCAGATAAAACGGTCCTGATTGGTCGAGCCTTTGGCTTTGGTCCAAGTCCTCTCCTAAGCCGAATAAAACCGTCTGGCACTAGCCAGACAAACATATATAAAGAGTCCATCATTATGGCAAAGAAGTTGGAAGTAAGTGTGTGAACCGCGATGAGTCACTCCAGTGGAAAAAAAAATAAAAAGTAAAAAACATAAAAAAATAAAATAAAATAAAAACTCTGTTGATGCTCACTTGTCACTTGCTTTTTTGTATTCCCACCCACCACGGTCATTACGACTCCTTCCGTGGCCATAAATGATATTTATGGCTTCTCAAATAAGAAATATTTCCATAATTATGACTTCATGTAGGAAGATGACAAAGCAGGGGACGCCGCTTGGTTTTGGGGAGGTACGACTTGCTTCAGCAATTGACCGAGTAAAAAGAATTTAATAATAATAATGATAATGATAATAATAATAATAAAAATAACAATAATGATAATAATATCAATGATAATAATAATAGAATAAAGAAATAGATGTACGAATAAAAAATATCCGTATAAATTTTTTTACATCTGTATAAAGGTCCCTAATATATACATGTATCATAGTGTAAATCTGACTTTCTTTTTATTCTCTTTCAACACGTGATCAGAAACAATTTCTTATCGTGTGTTCATAAACAAATTGAGAAACAAATGTCTAAGTTCCATTACACCAAGCTGTCAGTCCTCCCTCATATTTAACCATAAATCTGACATAAGAATTTTTTTGTTTAACAATGAAAAAAAAAATTCTTCCCGGGTTTCTCTATACTGAAGATTCGCATTTTTTTTTTCAAAATGCAGTGAGGTCAAAGAAATGCAAAGTCAGCATCGAAGAACTCTTCTAATTGACAAAAGACAATGAAATATTTGTTACAATCCTCAGACAGGTATTAAAGAAAGGAAACAACGAAAGGAAAAGAAAGATCTATAAAAAAGAAAAATATAAGAAAAAGAAAAGACAGAAAATGAAAAAATAAATAAACTGATGTATAACTGGGGCATATTTATTTAGTAAAGACAGTCTTTCGTCTGCCGACCCACGTGGTCCTTGGCCCCTGCTGCCACCAGCTGTCTCCAATCCCAGCTGGCTGTCCTGTGACAACGCCCGCCACTCCACTGGCCCCTTGATCTTCATTTAAGAACAACAAGACAAGACTAGACAAGGCAAGAAACACATGCACACATGCCCACAGGCATATATATATATATATATATATATATATATATATATATATATATATATATATATAGAGAGAGAAAAAAAAAAATAATAAAAACAAAAATAAAAAAAAAGGCAAGAGAGGAGAGGAGAGAGACAGAGAGAGAGGGAGAAAGAGAGAGAGAGAGAGAGAGAGAGAGAGAGAGAAAGAGAGGAGAGAGGAGAGGGAGGGAGAGAGATACATGGGAGAGAAAAGAGGACTGGTGGAAACCAACATCACATCAGGTGGTGGTGTTCGCTAATCCCGCCAGCCGGAGATGAGGCCGAGGTGATGGCTGGCGGGACCGTGGCAGCCGAGGTCATCATGCCTCGTCACGCAAGCCAAACCACGTTTCACGCGAGGTCAACCAGATGATCCCAAAGTCTCTCTGTTTACAATCTCGTGCTGCCAGTGACAATTCCACTCCCTACAGGGAGGTGCAGCCGAGTTTCAAAGGTCGCTGACACTCTTGCGGTTTCCTTGTCTGGTAATGGATGTCAGCGCAAGAGGTTTTTTAATTTCTTTTCCGCAATATTTGAATTTTATATCAACCATCGATATTTTTGGGTTGTAGTATATATGTAGATATCAGGGTACCATTTATAACACAAAACTGTCCTCAAACTTTGGAACATGGCAGTACATTTTAGTCTTACAACGAGCTCCAGTTGGGATGCCAACACTGTCTCCGATCTAAAAACCACGTCAAAGCTTATTCACCATGTCATTAGCTCATCTATATTTTCATTGATGACTGTGATCGTGATCTGGGGGCTCGGAATTAATCAGAAATTTCTCTTCTCTGTCGCTCTCCTCAGCGGGAAAGTCT
>NC_134790.1:9752328-9754828 GCF_046742065.1 Oratosquilla oratoria
ATATATATATATATATATATATATATATATATATATATATATATATATATATATCAACAAACCTAAAGCTATTCATTCCTATTCAGACTTCCCTCTCGCGAAGTCTGAGTGAGAATACTTGTACATCATCGATGGAGAGTTGTCAGTTACTTTCGTCATAAATAAGCAAAGAGAAAATGTTGGACACTTCCTTTACCAAGATTTTCGCTGGGTGGCAGAACTTTTTTTCGATATCAACACACAAGACATTATTTTCTCACCCATACATGAAAAACAGTGGAGATATTGATACTCGAAATGTCGCTAAATGTAAATTCCTTCCTCGTCCCTTCTGTATCTGTTGTCACTTTTTATTTCATCCCGTCGACAGACGAAATATCTTATTCATTTCCAGTTCCCTCAGAACAGCGGTTCTCAACCTGTGGTCCATGGGACCCTAGTGGACCACGGTGATTCACTAGTGAAGCCGCCAGCTGAAAGTCACTAGCAGTTAGTGGATGCGAAACGATTAAATTTAGTGTTGAAGTCATCTCCAGTAGGCTAAACAATAGCAATTCATAAGTACGGGGTGTATGTAGAAATAGGTTGAGGACCATGGCCCCAGAAGATTGGACGAAGAGATAATGTACAATTAAATTTAGTGTTGAAGTCATCTCCAGGAAGCTAAACAATAGCAATTCATAAGCACGGGGTGCATGTAGAAATAGGTTGAGGACCATGCCCCCAGAAGATTGGACAAAGAGATAATGTACGATTAAATTTAGTGTTGAAGTCATCTCCAGGAAGCTAAACAATAGCAATTCATAAGTACGGGATATGTGTGAGAATAGGTTGAGGACCATGGCCCCAGAAGATTGGACAAAGAGATAATGTACAAGATCATATATTACAGATGCAGTAAGGCATAGATACGAAAGTGGGAAGAACAACATAACCTGACGAGAATACAACAAATAGAAGTCACCTTCCTGACTGGATGCCAAGAAATAGTAAGAGCAGCATAGAAAAGGTCACAGATACAACTTAGCAACTTTCATCTTTTTTTCACTTGCTGCTATAGTAGTATAGTATGTTCTTGTAAAACAGCGTTTCTGAACCCATGGGTCGCGACCCAAAGTTGGGTCACCAAGCCCGTTAAATGGGTCATTAAGGATTTGTGGACTTGTTATTTGCCCAGTATTCCTATTTAAGATATCATAATCAAAGTATTAATTCTGGTTGCAGAAGTCATAAGTCATTATTGTCTAAGGTTAAGCAAAACATTGAGACACGATTTCACTGAGGTGAAAAAAGTATTTTATAATTTAAATATAAACGTTTATGTTAGGGTCGCCAATGTCGATCTGAACAGGATTTTGTGTTGCAGAAAAAAAAAAAAAAAAAAAAATCTTATCCGTTCATGTAAAGGACGTACATGTCCTACGAATCCTTAAAAGCAGTCCGAATATCTTTCCTTAATCACATTTAACCCGCTGGATTCCAGGAAGTAAATAGAATTATTCCAAGACTGAAGAGCGAATAATTTTCTTACAGAAATGGAATTCTGCCAAGAGGGACTCGCACCCAAACTTCTGAAAGTGGGTCAAGGATATTCAACTCTAGACTTCCACAACTCCAAACAGAATGATTAACTCCTCTTTCACTGCCAACGACTGCTTATACTTCTAATCTGGTTGTCGTCAGACGATTTTATTCAGCCCAGGAAAGTCCCATGCGCGGGGAAAGGATTGCACCTGTTCAGTTAAACCACTCCCTGCTGGAGACAATCTAAACCTTTAATCAAGCTACCGTTAGATGATTTTATTCACGTCAAAAGAAACTCTTTGGATGCAGATAAAGTGTACATGTACAAGGATCGATGTGCACAGTACACTATCACTTGTTTTAAGAAACGATTAGACAACTTTATGGATAGGGATGACAGGTGGTGATGGATCCGGAGCTGCCTAGTGTATGCCTTATGGTCTCTTGCAGTCTCCTTTATTCTTATGTTCTTATGTCAATGTGTTGCATTACTACGATAACGTACTGGCGCGAAAACAAATGCTCGACCATGCGATGCGCAGAACGTGCGCGAGACTTGGTGCGTGGAGGGTAAGAAAGAGAACGATTGTCCGCGGTTGCGTGCGGAACAATGCGCGCCAACGGAGCGCTTCAAATCAACTGAACCGAGGCTAACTCACCTAAGTGTCCGGACCACTTTGTCAGATTTCCGTCCTGGGCTGCTTCATCTTCCAGACTCTGGGTTCATTTTCAATCCGCACATGCCTGCGCACTAAGCACAGTCCACTGAAGAAGGCCCAAGAGGTCAATCGTCTGGTACTGAATAACACTATATACTCTAGCCTTAACGTTTCATTTGCCACCTCACCTCCAAATATTATATATATATATATATATATATATATATATCTCATATATATATATATATATATATATAATATATATAAACATAAAAAACAAATGTCCACATGCTACACAGATACATGTGGCAGCAACG
>NC_134790.1:9762328-9769828 GCF_046742065.1 Oratosquilla oratoria
TGACTCCTAAAATATTTTGGTAACTGGGTGAATCTTCGTCAAAACTGACATATATCCCAGTGTTTTTCTTCTGTATTTAAGTTTCTATATTGCGACGACAGCAGGATCATAACCGTTCTGGCGAAGGGTGCATTTGCTGTTCGTGTTATTCGTCAGTTTTAGACCCTGAACTCTGGTGTACTACACCAAACACAAACTGACCAAAACTCACGAAATTGAACCCGCGGGACAGGCACTGGCATATCACTACCCACCCGTTATCCATGCTTACCAAAAGCACATCACGGAGCATTCCATGGAACCCGGCCTTACGTCACAAAGGCGTGACGTGACTGCCCGGTCGTTAACTGAGTGTATGAGCCGGTCTGCTTCCGGCTGATGGCCTCGTAACAACCCGACCCTGCCAACGCCGAGCTGAGGAACGATCCCAGCGACGCACGCGGAGGCACGATCGTATACCTACTGACACAAAACGAATTGAAAGGTAATGCGGGTCGTATGCCCGGCTATAGAACAAATGGTCACAGCTGCCCTTTCCATGAATACATAAAAAGGTCTGAAATTGTCGGTTAATCACGTACACGCATGAAAATATACACACACACACTCACGCATACATAAACACACACACACTCGTATACATACACACACACATATACACATGTAGTATGTGTGTGTGTGTGTGTGTGTGTGTGTGTGTGTGTGTGTGTGTGTGTGTGAATGTTTGTATGTATGTATGCAATATGTATGTATTAGCCTTTTGTTTATTTACTATTTTTTCTATCTGACCTTGTCATGGGCCAAAAGGTCTCCTATCCGTATGTGTCACTGTTTTTCCATTTTCGTTGTCATTCATATACAAAGTTGTGTGTATGCACATACAGACACCCGCATACACATACATATGCACATGGCAAAAGGCGCCTTTACCCTTTATAAAGGGGAAAGGCCAACCAAGGAACGAACCGACCCTTCACCTGTCCCACACCCATATGATCTTGTTCCAGGATTTTTCTTCACATTAAATAATTCTCGCACTCATGGTCCACCTCGTACTTACGTGCCCTCTCCTCTCTCTGCATCGCCTGAGAAGTCACAAAGCAAACGTACCTGGAAAACAAAAAAGGTTTCGTGTTATTAAAGACAACATGATCAATTAAACGCAAATTCAAAGGTATTACAGGGCAAAGGAAATCAGTTCTGTGTGTGTGTGTGTGTGTGTGTGTGTGTGTGTGTGTGTGTGTGTGTGTGTGTGTGTGTGTGTGTGTGTGTGTGTGTGTGTGTGTGTGTGTGTGTGTGTGTGTGTGTGTGTGTACGTACCGTATGTACATATGAATTTTACTTATCTGAAATAATAGCCACTGTTGTAATAAAGTGATATTCACCTCCCCAGTATCTTTATAAATCTAACTTTAGACCCAAAACTAGAAGACACCAACGTACCTTAATAAACCAAATGCTAACGTAATCAGCGATGAGTACGGTAGCTCTATCAAGTTTTCGAAATATATACATCAGAGTTGATTAACAAGGTACATAAGTTATATCTAAAGTTGAATATAAAGAACAAAATAGACAGCTCATAGTATGCAGTAAAACTCACTATACACATGTGGTAAGATATCCATCATAATTATAATCATAAATATCATCATATTACTAGTAATAGTAGTAATAGTAATAGTAGTCGACCACAGTCATTGGCGAGAGAGGGGCCAGTGAACTACTTTCACCACAAAGTTCCACGAGGATAAAGGTCGATAAAAATAAATCAATAGATAAATATATAGAAATAAGAATAAAAATAAAATTAAAGATAATAATAATAATAGTAATAGTAGTAGTAGCATCATTTATGGCAGCATCACCCCAGCATTTATTTATGAAAAATATGACGGTGAGATCAGAGATTAGGTTAAACTATCTTAAGGAATTCCCATATGCTTTGTTTCTCATATTCGGTATGAGCTTCGAGACTTGTAGTTGGACTTTCTCCAATCCATCAATGTCTTTAATGAGATCTGCTGACTGTACAGAGAGGGTCTATTCCAGGTATGGGCCGACCAGAGACCTAGTATGTAATTGGCTCATGATAGAGCTCTGGACTTTTGAATCACGCCCGTGTGGAGGTGGGCGGCCATTGTTCGTGGGCGATATATGGCAGCAGCAGGGGTCGACACGATACAGTACGAGAACAAGATGTTCCAAAGAGCTCGGCCCTCCGACTACGACGTGGATTTGTGTGTTCGACCGAGATGTATCGATCGAACACGATACGAAGTCGACTGTCGAAAGCAGGTCGAACACGCCAAGGATGTTGTCTCTGTTAGTGACAGAAGATTCTCTTCAGGTCAGAGAAGACCTCAGATCGTTTGCGGATTAAAATGACCATACATTTGGGTATCAGATGAGAACCAAACTAGAAGAAGGAGAAGCAGAAGGAGGAGGAGGAGGAGGAGAAGGAGGAGGAGGAGGAGAGGGAGGAGAAGGAGGAGGAGGAGGAGGAGGAGGAGAGGGAGAAGGAGAAGAAAAAGAAGAGGAAGAAGAAGAAGCTAGATTCTTTCAACCAGGAGGAAGCGATTCTGAGCAGCTGAGAGACCTCAACTCAGTTTGAGGAGACTTCCTTCAGGCCAGGCTGAGAAAGAAAGAAAAAAGAGAAAGATAGAGAGGGAGAGAGATTCAGAGAGAGAGAGAGAGAGAGAGAGAGAGAGAGAGAGAGAGAGAGAGAGAGAGAGAGAGAGAGAGAGAGAGAGAGAGAGAGAGAGAGAGAGAGAGGGGGGGGGGAAGGAGAAGCCAAGTTCGGCTAAGGTCCTCAAACTGACCGTTGTATACAGTGGCGTTTCATCTTACATAATTATAAATCACCGAAGGAGAAGGGTGGGTGAGGCTATGTGCTGTCATGCCGTTAGTCCCCCACCCCCACTGACTGACTGACTGACACAAAAACCACAACACAAAAATGTATCTAACTCTTGTAGATCCGAGACGATAGTAGGATAGATGTAAATTAAGTCCCAGTAATTCATATGGAGACTACTGAAGCCTCTTAGTATAAGCAGTCACCTGTCCTATACACACACACACACACACACACACACACACACACACACACACACACACACAAACTCACACACACACACATACATAAACACACACACACACAATATGTATATAATATATATATATATACACACACACACAAACTCACACACACATCTATAGGCACAGCCACACACACACACACACACAGACACACACGTACACGCACACACACACACACGTAGACGCACATACATACACACACACGTACACGCACAGAGACACACACACACACGTACACGCACACACGTACAGACACACATACACACGCACACACACACACACGTACACGCACACACGTACAGACACACATACACACGCACACACACACACACGTACACGCACATGCATAGACACACACACACTCACACGTACACACAAACACACACACACACACGTACACACACACACGTACACGCACACACACACACGTACACGCATATACATAGACACACACACACAAACACACAAACACACACAAACACGTACACACAAACACACACACGCACACGCACACACGCAAGTGGACAGAGGGCGTGGCGTCACTTGGCCAGTGGTCTGTTTGCTCTTTAGTCGCCCGGCTGGCGCGGCACCGGTCGCGGCGCCTCCAACCCCGCCCCCCTCCGGTCCCCTCTCGCGCTTCTACAGAATCTTCCTGAAGGTGGATGCACCACTCCATTCGTAATATGTTCCTGAAGATGTTGACATTGTTCGTGTCTTGAATCGAGAAAGTATCATATTTGCAAGAGCTACGATAAATGGGGATTAAATTAAATAAAACACACACACACACACATATATATATATATATATATATATATATATATATATATATATATATATACAGTATATATATATATGTTTTTCTATAATCTATATCACATGAACCATTTTCCATCCGAAATATCTTCACATTTTGACACAAGATTTCTTTCATGACAACTTCGTCTAAACCCTTCCGGAATACTTATCCACGCTGGAATCACATACAAGAAACATCTCTACACAGCGAATGAGAGAGCAGACTATACAAATCCCATTTTTATATATAAAAAAAATTTCGTATTACGAAGAACCCCTGGGATGTTCAGGGGGATCACTCGCTTCGAGAGCATAAGACCTGAGTTCTAATCCCTGGTTGTTCTCCTGGTTCCTTGTTCAGACAACACACACACAAACATACATAAACACACACATATACGGAGCTAGCCCAATACCTTCCAACCACAAACATATTATCTTTAATATAATCTTTACACGAAATGTTTCTGTGCAGCAAATGACCTCCCCTGGCAGCAACTAGGGCGCCCCATGGGCTCTCCACAGCGCAGCGTAGCGGGCGGAATCCTTCCCATTACGGCGCCACTGTGAAGGTCACTGTTTCCATGCCAATGCCATCACGTGTTGCCGGAACCGCTGTCCGCCATTCAGCTTTCCCCGTTTCCGCGTTCCGCAGGAAACATTTCAGCACCGGCGACTCACGACAGGGAATGGACTCTACAGAAATTAAATTCTCTCGTCCACTGTGGCCAAGAATGACTCTTAACAGGAAACTGTCGTCGATGTCTCCGGGAAGAAATGCTAGAATGGTTCCTGTGTTTGGGGAGTGCGGGGTTGATCCTATATCGCCGAAGGAGGAGGAGGTGGAAGAGGAGGGGGAGGAGGAAGTGGAGGAAGAGTAGGAAGAGAAAGAGGACGAATAGAATGAAGGAGGAGGAGGATAAGAAAGGAAGAAGAGGAGAATGAAGGAGGAGGAAGAGGAGGAAGAGGAGGAGGAAGAAGAGGAGGAGGAGGAAGAGAATGAGGAGATGGAAGAGAAAGAGAAGGAGGAAGAAGAGGAGGAAGAGGAGGAGGAGAAAAAGAAGGAAGAGGAGGAGGAGGAAGAGGAGGAGGAGGAAGAGATTGAGGAGGAGGAGAATGAAGGAGGAGGAGAATGAAGGAGTAGGAGGAGGATAAAGAAGGAAGAAGAGGAGAATATAGGAGGAGTAGGAGGAGGAGGAGGGGGAGGAGGAGGAGGAGGAGGAGGAGTAGGAGGAGGAGGAGGAGGAGCAGGAGGAGGAGCAGGAGGAGGAGGAGGAGCAGGAGGAGGAGGAGGAGGAGGAGGAGGAGGAGGAGGAGGAGGTCATAATTTAAACAAGTAATTTAGTCAAACACACTGGACGATTTTTCTCATTCGGGGAGTTCATCCCTCCACCCCCTCCCATCGCGCACCCCCCACCCCCCACCCCCCGGACCCACATCCCTGGACAAAAGAGATTAACCGGTTTAGAACTCGGGACGTCTCCCCTCAATCAGATTACCGTAACTGTGAACAACCTTCCCCACCTTTCCCTCAATCCGCTTCCCACAGTCTGCATAGGTCTTCCATATGTCGCTCCGATGGCCCCAAAATCCGGGGGGCGTCTCGTCGAAATCCCATACGGGATTGTGTTTACTCACACAATATCGAGTATGCCCCCCCCACTCCCCCACACACTACCCCAACTCCCCCTAAAACTACCCCGACACTCCCCAGCCTCGACGTCTGGACACAGAAGGCGCGTAACTCCAGCCTTCTTGTTCAGACTTTTGTCTTGGGGGGACTCCCCAAAATGTAAGAGTTTGTTTGTTTGTTTGTTTTACAAAATTTCTACAACACAAAGTGACTGCATCGGGCTGGGCTGGCTTGGGTTGAGTTGGGTTGGGTTGGGTTTTGATTTGGGTAGGTTCGGGTTGGGTTGGATTGAAAGGAGTTGGGTTGGGTTGGTTTGGGTTGGGCTGGGTAGGTTCGGGTTGGGTTGAGATGGGTTGGGTTGAGTTGGGTTAGGTTAGGTTGGGAGGGGTTAGGTTAGGTTGGGAGGGATTAGGTAAGGTTATGCTATGATAAACTAGGCTAACCCAGGCTAGATTAGGTTAAGTTAAGCTTGGCTAAGCTAGGTCTGGTTAGCTTAGGCTAGATTAGGTTAGGCTTGACTAAACTAGGTTGGGTTAGGTTAGGTTAGGTTAGACTGGGTTAGGTTAGGTTAGGTTAGACTGGGTTACGTTGGGTTATATGTGGCGAAGTTAGGTTAGATTAGGTTAGGTTAAGTGAAATGAGAATAGGTATTCTAGGTTTGGCTAGATTAAGCAGACATTATGGGACACTTCACAATTAGACCAAAACATTCTAGTATAGATGGGTTGAGCGTAGACGATCGTTTTGGGCAGAAGGCTTTTGTTCGGTGGAAGCAGCCGTGTGGAAGGGGGAAGGGGGAAAGGTGAGGTGGAGGGGGAGGGGAGGGGGAGGGAGAGGGGAAGGGAGAGGGGATGGGAGAGGTAAAGGGGAAGGGAGAGGTGAAGGGAGAGGGGAGGGGAAGGGAGAGGAGAGGGGAGGGGAAGGGGAGAGGAGAGGGGAGGGGAAGGGGAGAGGAGGGGAAAAGGGAGGGGGAAAGGGGAGGAGGGGGAAAGGGCGGAGGAGGGAAAGGGGCGGAGGAGGGAAAGGGGCGGAGGAGGGAAAGGGGCGGAGGAGGGAAAGGGAGAGGGGAGGGGGAGGGAGAGGGGAGGGGGAGGGAAAGGGAGAGGGAGAGGGAAAGGGAGAGGGGAGGGAAAGGGAGAGGTGGAAGGGGGAGAGGGAGGGAAAGGGGCAGGGAAAGGGGAAGGGAGAGGAAGGGAGAGGGGAGGGGAGGGGAAGGGAGAGGGGAGGGGAGGGGAAGGGAGAGGGGAGGGGAGGGGAAGGGAGAGGGGAAGGGAAGAGAAGGGAGAGGGGAAAAAGGGAGGAGGAATAGGAGGGGGAAGGGGGAGGGGGAGGGGGAAGGGGAGGGGGAAGGGGAGGGGGAAGGGGAGGGGGAAGGGGAGGGGGTAGGGGAGGGGGAAGGGGAGGGGGTAGGGGAGGGGGAAGGGGAGGGGGTAGGGGAGGGGGAAGGGGAGGGGGGAAGGAGGAGGGGTAGAAGAGGGATATCGATCGCATGAAGGGTGTAATACGATTTCTTTGTTTGGATGAGATTTGAAGCAGCGAGAGGAGGGAGGAAGAAAAGGGAGGATTGATATCCGAGTTGATATCTTATTTATTTTCGCATAATGAGCGCCATTCAAGGGTGGAGTGCGCAGCAGTCTGTCGTATTTCAATAGACGTCTGGCTGGTTTCTGCCTTAGAAATTCTTTGTCTGTGTAGGGTAGGTTTCCCTCTGCTGAATAAAATCGCCTGGTAGTAACCAGGGCAAAATTATGCGTAAGTCTTTAATGGTAGTAAAAGGATTAAGAATGATAATGTCAGGAAAAATAGAACATTTTGGGTAACAATGTAGTTTAATTGGTACCCCTTATATTGGGGGTAGCCAAAGTCAAAAGGCATAAATCCACTCCCATCCATTTCATCCCCAACATACTCCACTTCCACTTACCCCCCTCCCTCCCTCCCTCTTTTCTTGGCTCCTCCTGGATACT
>NC_134790.1:9774828-9779828 GCF_046742065.1 Oratosquilla oratoria
AAGTAAATAATAAACAAAATGCATAAATAAAGCCAACAAAACCAAAGTTATTACGTCATGATATTCTTGTGGCAGCCGCTTTTTGTTACTGCATAGGCCGACTGCATTCACGCTGGATACGGGTCCGATACGACTTTCCCTCCCGATGCGACCTCCATCCATCCCCGGTGACTGGCTTACCTCATCTGGCATCGCCACATATTGCCTTAGTTGCACTTTTATGTAAGATTAATGTACGAATCAATGGCTGATATATGTTCTGTTTGTACCGATTTCAAGATAATTTCCGTTTGCCTTCTGACACCAAAGTAAGATGAAGCCAAGATATAAAATAGGGGGAGAAATGTGTGTGTGAAATGTTGGAAAAATAATGAACACACAAAATAACTTTTAAGAAGGAATGTAATTAAGTCTACCATAATAATCATTAATCATCCCCTTCGTGCCAAGTGCCACTTTCACTTCTGCTCTGGCGATCCCACGTCATCTTCTGTATTGAAGGTCTAAGAGTGTGTGTGTGTGTGTGTGTGTGTGTGTGTGTGTGTGTGCGTGTGTGTGTGTGTATGTGTATATGTGTGTGTATGCATACATGCGTATACTGTAAATACTTATGTATTTATATATTCATGAATGTGTATATATATATATATATATATATATATATACATATATATATATGTATGTACGTATGAATATTCGTTTGCATGTACGTACGTATGTGTATGCATAGTATGTATATGTATATATTCATATGTATTGTATTGAGCAAAATAATAATAATAATATGAAAATATAATAGAAAAAAAATTCTCCGCCACCGTACCTTACTCTAAGCCTTACATCTCGAGATTTATATATATAAAAGTAGGTCAATAATACTAAATCCCTTTAGAAGAACCTAAGGCACCCGAAACACAAGTGGTCCTCTTCGATTCTAGCGCCGAGGTAAGCACAAGAGAAAGGAAAGAAAGAAAAAAATATATAATTACAGTGTCTTGTCTCTCATCGAGAATCAAAACGCCCTGGCGCTCTCGTTCAATGCTTTGAGTGAAATCAGATTAAGAGTACAATATGAATGTGTGTGTGTGTGTGTGTGTGTGTGTGTGTGTGTGTGTGTGTGTGTGTGTGTGTGTGTGTGTGTGTGTGTGTGTGTGTGTGTGTGTGTGTGTGTGTGTGTGTGTGTGTGTGTGTGTGTGTGTGTGTGTGTGTGTGTGTGTGTGTGTGTGTGTGTGTGTGTGTGTGTAACGATATGGATCTGTGATTACCATTCGCTGGTCCTGGACCACCTTGTGTTTCGATGAATTCCCGACTGGGGGGTGGCGCTGCGGGCGGTTTTCCCATTCTCCTTTGTGTATCTAAATGATCCCCCGGAGTCTAAAATCAACAATAATAATGATAGTGGTGGTGGTGGTAGTAGTAGTAGTAGTAGTAATAATAACGATAATAATATTGATGATAGTAATATGATAATGATGATAATAGTAATAATAATAATAATAATAATAACGATAACACTAATAATAAAATAATAATAATAATAATAATAGTAATAATGATAATAATAATGATGATAATAATGATAATAATAATAATAATAATAGTAACGATGATAATAAAATAGGTTTCCTAAAGCAAGATATCTACGATCAAGCCAAGAACAATTATAAACAAATGCACTCCTTCACATTCTAATATCAACCGAATAACACTGGATGACATCAAGCACAACACAAATGCACGTTACCGTGTTTAAAAAAAATAATTTTATGAGACTTGTGGTGTATCTGCACAGTGCTATTTATACCAAAAAGCGCAAGTTCCGTTATATGCATTTCATACCGAATACGGCAGACGTGATGGCGGAGAATATATCACAGCTGAACATTTACTCAACGTAATAATTTTCATACTTCGCCAGGCTCCAATTCAGACAAGCACAAATCTTTCACAATTGAACATTTAATCACTGTAATCATTTTCACATTTCTGCCTCAATATTCAATATTCTTGCCACTTTTCTTGCCATGATTGCAATATTGGCTACTCCAATATCAATAATATCACTACCATCATAATCACTGTCGTATCCCCAACAGCTAAACTACCCAACTATGAGGTTCCTCAAATTCCCAAGATCATTACCGAGATGAAGTGTTATAATCACATTCCTAATGAATTCACATCCCCCAATTACGTGTCTGTTACCCTTCAACACACACAATTTCCTCTGCATTATTCAGTTATCGTATAAAAGAAAACTATCAATGCATGCAAACCTTTAACCCACTCCGAACCAAGTTCTGAAGAAAGGTAAGGGGGACGGGGTGAGGTTGGGTGGGGTGGAGTAGGGGTTTCGACAGCTTAATAACTTGTCTTGTCTGCCCCATCCTCTAACGGCCCCCTCCTACTTAAGATATCCCGCGTCCATTATTACCTGTGAAACCAGGCAGAACTCGAGTGGTCTAGGTTCTGTCATAAACAAATAAAACGAACGAAAAATAATAATAATAATGGTAAGGCGTTGTTGCCATACCTCGGGTCCCGGGAGTCGTTGATGCGCGCCAGACGATACCCGCCAGATTCAAATTGCTTATAAACTGACCGTTAGTTCTTACGAGTCGCTAAGTTTTCACTTAATGCATAAATTCCCATTGTTCTTTTAACACTGTTTAATCACGTTTCATATTTTCTAATCAGAATGCATCAATCCAAATCAGTAAGAAAAATAAAATATCGAACGCATCTGGCAAGATTGGAATGCATCAGGTAACCAAGCGAGCGTCTATTTATCTATTTTTATTTTTTATTTCTTTTTACCTTTGCCGGGATGATTCAACGAGTGGCTCATGGCAGTTCAGGGTGTGGTAGAAGTGTGTTGTTTTATGCTTGGATGAAAATGTATTGCACAAGCAGTTACGACCGACAAATTCTTAAAACATTTAGCAAAGTTTGCTCCAATCAAATTCTGCCTAATCAGGTTCTCTTCATCACCACCGTTAATCTATCATTTTGCATACAAGCACACCATGACCCAAATGCCTTTCTTTTAAACACGAATAACATATTCCTAGAGGTCAAAATTAAACAGAACTCCTCTTCGCTGTGGCCTTGTGTAAAGTTCACTTTGCAAGTAATGGTATATGCCTGTTGCGTGCGCGTTCCTCTTCATCCAGCCTGTACATGGGAGTGGAACGAAGTTCGGCGTGCTTGCGAGCGAGATGAATTGATAAGACTACACATCACGTCCACGGGAGCACTCACGCGCGAAACCCGCCGATTGATACCGAGATCATGAGGAATTATGTCAGAACAAAACTGTAACATTAAGGAAATTATTACCACAATGATGATAACAGTCATACTACTATTACCCTTACAAGTAAAGGCAACATAACGGGGAGAATTAATGATAGAGCGTTAATTATACTGTGGTCTCTCTCTCTCTCTCTCTCTCTCTCTCTCTCGCTCTCTTGGTCCTCGAACGACTCGCTTAGTTATACCCGAGGTTGTCACCTTTGCCCTATTTACTTGGATGTCTTGCTGGAATCAAAAGCAGGTCAGCATCGTACGATATACGATCGAGAGATCCTCTATTCAGCACAGAACATGAAATTTAAGCCAAACAGGACTGATTCAGCTAATGCTTCTCGCTATCACAAAATTCTTTTTCTTTTTTGGCCACTGGGCTCCCTGCATGTTAAACAGTTCATTGTTTTCAGTTAGAAAACATTACCATCACATGTCACAGATAATTAATTAAAAAATAGTTATTCAAGATGGCAGTCTCGCCCGAAGACATCAAAATCGCTATGCTAATAACACCCCCATCTTCTGTCAATATCGCCGTCAATATGGTGGTATTTTGGAAATCCCCCGTCAATTCAGGCAACAACGTATCCAAAAATAATCTAACCAAAATTAAGGCCTCAAAAAACTCGCTTAAATTTGCTGAAGAAAACATGAAAAACGGAGCTAATTACTGCTCTGTTGACAGACCCTACCCATTCTTCCCTGACATCTAAAGGCGCCGCCCTTGCATCTTCTCCATTTGATGAAAAATTTGACACAAAAAAAGAAAACAAAGTCAAGACCCCATTACCGCTGAGACTGACCACCTTTTTCCAATTCTCTCGCCTGAAACTAATCTTCACTCAAAGAAGAATGTTGATCATGTTCAACTTTTATTGCCTCTTCCTTCTGCTGCCCGCCTCAACTGTCCTGTACCATCTGACCCGATCTTTTCGGCGCGACAGAGCCCCCATGGACAGAAGCGCTGGTTATTGGCAACGAAATACAATACAATACAAACAAAATATCACAAATGAATCCCGCGCGTCAAGGGAGTGTTATACACAGGGGTTGGGAGTGGCCGGGTTGGGGATTGGGGGGTTGGGGGTGAGTGTAGGTTTCGTCGACACTGACGGTTACATACGCGCGAACTAACGGCAAGATCCAAGAAGCCGACGGAGGTTCGTTGTTACAGTGTCGTTGATGGCATTCGTCACAGGTGGAGGCGGGGGGGAAGGGGGGTTGATTGGCGACGGTTGTTCAATGGGGATGACAAGAACGAAGGAATGGCTCAGTCGGTGACGAGTAAAGGATTTGAACCGACGATGACAGTTGATGGTTTGGTTCATTCGGGGGGGAAGGGATCGTTTGAGCGGGCAATGGATCTCTGAAGTTGGAGAATAAAGCCGGGGCAGTGGCTCAGAATGGAGAGGGAAGGAATGTGAGGTTAGTATGGATCTGTGAAAAGGGTACACGCGGTGTGGTTTGCCTGAGGCAGAAGATGGCGTGGCACAATGAAGCTGAGAGACGAATACGTATCTCATGATACTGAGGGTTAAAGGGAACGGAGAGGAGAAACATGATGAGGACAATGAAGAATATGACAACGGAGACAAGGAGGAAGAGGAGGACGAGATGGAGGAGGGAGTTAGGTGTAGGGAGGAAGAATAAAGAGGCATGAGGTGTAGGAAGAGTAAGAAATGAGACCGAAA
>NC_134790.1:9782328-9802328 GCF_046742065.1 Oratosquilla oratoria
CACACACACACACACACACACACACACACACACACACACACAAGCGCATATTCACGCAAACAACAAACTAAAGATAAATACAATTTTATCTCACAGAATATGTCACAGGACGAGAAAAATATATAAAAGGAAAGGTTTAATACGCGAACGGATCCTAAGAATTGCAAAGACGAAGATAGTGTCCTGGAGAAAGATCCTGACCGCCTTGTCTCACTGTAACTCGGGCATAAGTGGTTTCTCTAAGCATATCACTGCGTGTGTATTATATGTTTGTACATATACAAGTTGTCTGCATATGTCTGTGCACGCGTGTGCTTGTGTGAACATGCGTGTGTATGTACATGCGCATACATGTGCGTATTTGAGTGCTCGGATGTGGGTGCATCAGTATGAAGGACGACGCGACAAAGGTGATCTTCCTAGTTCAGGACAGAAAAGGAAGTGTTTGAAGTGAGGCCAACTTATCGAGAATAATGATATAGTTTGCTCTCCTGGAGGGTCACAATTCAACTGCATGAGTACAATACTGTTTGCAGTTGCTACAGGAAAGGGCGGGTCGGTCAACAGACCGTACACATGAACATACGTCCGCTGGCGCGTACTGTGTGTGTGTGTGTGTGTGTGTGTGTGTGTGTGTGTGTGTGTGTGTGTGTGTGTGTGTGTGTGTGTGTGTGCGTGTGTGTGTGCGTGTTCGTGCACTCATACGGAATCACAGTCCATGGACTTGTATGTGAAGAATACGGAACAGAATCAAAGCTTCACTGGAATGTAGAAAATGGAACGAGGGTGTATGACTAAGAAGGAATGCATGGCGCTTAGGGGGAGGAAGAGGAGGAGAGGGAGAAGGAGGAAGAGGAGGAGGAATGGGACGGGAAATTTGAGGAAGGCGACGCTGGTGGAAAAGCCCAGGCATGCCATGCAGCATTGGGGGGGTGGAGGGGACGGAGTGGGTTGGGTGTAGAGGCGAAATTTCTAAGGTCGTGGGAGCGCCATTTGCATAGCGGATATGCAGCGCCACTTGGGTCTGCAGCCGTGCATAGCGGGCACAGGAAGACGATCCCTCCTTATTATCGTATGATGAGAAAATGTAAGAGGCTCGGCAGCTACCACTTGGTCGTCCCGACCAACCCTTTTCTACCGGCATCTTACAGAAAATATTTACTAATAAATGGGTCGATGAGTGGATGGTGAGGCGTAGGCATAGATTCGATGCAAAACTCTTGAAGGCATAAATTCAACGTTCTTTTATAACACTCAGAGAAAATGAATCGAGAAATAGATAAAATTAACGAAAATGAAGTATAGATGAAAATAAACAGAGAAAAAATAAACAAGAGGGAAAACGAGACAGGGCATGTGGCAGTCATCAGGAGCCGTTGGAAATCGGAGCGAAACAAAAACGATACGTGAAAGTATTCAGGTAAAAATAATTGAATGAAACATTTAAATAAAGATAATTGAGAGAAAATTAAGTTCAAATTAATAAGAGGAGCCACATGTGGCAGGGAAATAAGAATTGAGAGATACTGAGGGAGAATGTGATGAAATTAATTTCTAAATACCCCAAAAAATGTCTTATATTATGAAAAAAAATCGGGTTCAGTGGAAGAAAAATGAGTCCTCCCAGTAAAAAAAAAAAAAGAGAGAGAGAGAGAGAGAGAGAGAGAGAGAGAGAGAGAGAGAGAGAGAGAGAGAGAGAGAGAGAGAGAGAGGGGGGGTGGAGGGCGAGAAGAGTGATTGGCCCTTGCAAAACATAATTGCACACGGAACTCATGAAGTGAACCTTTGATTCTCTTGTTGCGTGGCCTCCTCCTCAATGAGCATTGGCAGACAAACGAGTAGGAAACATTGAGAAATTATTTGTTGTGACACGCACACACACACACACACACAACACACGCGCACACATAAGTACGCATATACACACGTGCACACAAAGTATTGACATGCATATATGACATACGCATATGACATACACATACATATATATGCAACCACACATACTCATGCACGCACACATACTAGCACACATGCGCACACGTACACACACACACACACATACACGCACATACACACACACGCACGCGCACACACACTCATGCAGGCACGCACACTATCACACATGTGCACACGCACACACACACACACGCACACACATACACACTCATGCAGGCACGTACACTAGCACACATGCTCACACGTACACACACACACACATACACAACGGTACAATGATTTAAAGTACAAGGGGGACACACTGATTTCAAGTCATACTCCAAGAAATAGGCTTCGCCCTACCCTGCCCCTCCGGCCTCTATTCCCCTTTGTATAGTGTGGGTGGTCCGGAGTGCGGGCGGGCAGGTGGGCGGGCAGGTGGGCGCCCGCGCCGGAGGCAAAGGTGCGATTGATGGAGCGCTATGCCCCTTGTTGTCGTTGTTGCTCTGAGATAAAAATTTTGCGCAGAATAACGAGCTGGCGGCTGACATTGTCCACTGTTCTCTCCCTCCCTCTCTCCTCTCTTTCCTTCTCAGCTCTCTCTCTCTCTTTCCTTCTCAGCTCTCTCTCTCTCTTTCCTTCTCAGCTTTCTCTCTCTCTCTCTCTTTTCCTCTCGGTTCTCTCTCTCTCAACTTCCTTCTCAGCTCTCTCTTTCTCTCTCTCTCTCTTTTCCTCTCAGCTCTCTTTCTCTCTCAACTTCCTTCTCAGCTCTCTCTTTTCCTCTCAGCTCTCTTTTTCTCTCTCTCTCTCACACACACACACACACACACACACACACACACACACACACACACACACAGTGTCACACGACTACACCCACACGACCACACCCCCACGCACACAGGACCACACACACAGACGCATAAACCACAATCACACTACCCCACCCGCATCGACACCTACAAGAGCTCATTTGGATGTTATCAGGCCTGCGAGCCTCCAGTAAGGATGCTACCCGTGATAAGGAAGGTTCCCCCAAGAGCCTCACATGGCGGGCGAAGACGCTGCTCTGCAATGCTTAGTTTGAACCACTAAAGCACAGTGGTTCGCTCTTGAGATTTTGTTCTGGTTAATATTGGATGAGTTTACATAGTTTAGAGGATGCCCTCTGTTCGATAATGGGTGTAACTGTAGCCCAATACGTCTGTGTATCTTATCTACACACACACATATATATATATATATATATATCTATATATATATATATATATATATATAAACAGAAATGTATAATTTGTAAATGCACACATATGTGTGTGTGTGTGTGTTCCTGTGTGTGTGTGTGTGTGTGTGTGTGTATGTGTGTGTGTGTGTGTGTGTGTGTGTGTGTGTGTGTGTGTGTGTGTGTGTGTGTGTGTGTGTGTGTGTGAGTGTGTGTGGGTGTGTGCATCTACAAAGAGGACAAAACAGATCCAAACAAGGCGAACGGACCTACAAACCCAAAGAATCTGAGGCCCATCTCCGAGCACCACCATACCACCTAAAACCCATGACAATATCGAACCACTTTCCCTTCCCAGAAGAAAGCGATCACAAATCTTCTCCTTTTCAGCTCAGCAACGGCCGAGACCCACTGAGAGCCGCAATAAACTCCAAGAATTGGACACATGTTCAGTGTCTCCAGCAGACAGAAGGCTTCCGAAGATCCGTCTACGGATAAGTCAGAAATGCTTTGCTGGTCTCGGGGGGCGGAACCCGCGGACATAAAGTGTATTAAATGTGGAGCGTTTAGTCATGGCAGGACGGCTTCGAATTACCGCTAACCGCGGACAGAAAGTTAGCAAAATCTGCCTTCTCAGACTCAGAAACGTTCGTTTTTAAGATAGGTAACCCTAGGCAACAGCCGGGACCAAATGTGCCTTGTCTCACATCAAGTTTTATCCCACAAATTATTCGTTTTTTAATGACAAATCCATTAGCATCTCCAACAGTGCGAAGTGCATTTATATTATGACGAGAATTTGTTCTATCAATCCAACGCGACTCGGTCTACCTACCAAAAATAAGATGCATCCAGAAAGGAAATTCTGAAATCGCCAAATTATTCTGCTTTGCACAGACGAGACTGGGATGTGGGAAGTGGGAGGAGACGGGGAGGTTTGACAAGCTTTCTTCTGTTCCTCAAGTGTCCCCCACGGCGGCCGCGCACGCGTTTATTTATTGTTGCGACAATACTCTCTGTGTACGTATAGGCACATATACATGTACGTGTGTATGTGTGTGTGTGTGTGTGTGTGTGTGTGTGTGTGTGTGTGTGTGTGTGTGTGTGTGTGTGTGTGTGTGTGTGTGTGTGTTTCAGCGACTGTCCTCTCCACCTTGCGGAGGTTGTTTGCAAAGTAGGAATGCCTCTAAGGAAAAAATGAGGTGGTGGGCTACACTGATATCACCACACCAACTTATCTAACAATACATTGATTTTTTGGGGGGAGTTGGAGGAGGATATATGTGTTTACTAGAGACAGATGCTGTGGATTAAAGAAATACACACGTATGTATGGAAGTGTATGCATTTGCCCCACTGTAATACACAAGTTCAGGTTTATGCTTGTGAGAACTCGAATGTGCTCTCACTGGTTAAACCTTGTTATGGATTAGTCTAAAATGTCTGACTACTCTTTATTCTTCCCTCTTGTTGTTCTACGCATCAACTGCACCTGCAAGGAAGGCTTTTTTCTTAATGTCCTTCAGACATCTTGTCTTTTTTCAGTGTGTGTGTGTGTGTGTGTGTGTGTGTGTGTGTGTGTGTGTGTGTGTGTGTGTGTGTGTGTGTGTGTGTGTGTGTGTGTGTGTGTGTGTGTGTGTGTGTGTGTGTGTGAAAGTATGCGCATGACTTAGGTGTTCATGCGTGCATAACGTGTTGGAGAGCATGATCAAATTTCATCTAGTAAAAAAACAGTAATAAAAAAAATCCTCAAATATTCTTTTTCTATTTTCATTTGTTTTTATTGCCTTACTCTCTCAAATGTTCCTGCTTCCTCTGCGTCGCCTCTTTTTTCCACAGTGGCGTCTTCTTCCCGCGCCTATTAATGTCATGCCGCGAGAGGCATGGTGAGGCTTTTTCCTCTCTCCTCCTCCTCCTCTTCTCTCTCTCTCCCGGCCTCACGTTCATAATTGTCCACATTTCTCTGTCCACTTAACCGCGCCAGCCACAGAGCAACCTACTGCCTCAGGATCTCTCTCACTTTTTCTTTTTCCTTTTATCTTCCAGCCTCTCTTTCTTCTCTCTTCGTTTCGTCACCCCACCGAGTATGTCCTCACATTCGCATCCTTAAAAGTCCATACGTCTGGTTTCGTGACCTCTCTTATCACGCCTTCTGACCTTCGTTTGCTATCTGGCTCCTTCACCCACCTCCCCTCGCTATCACTCTTCTTATCGGTTCCCTACAATATCCCCCTTCCCTCCATTAAGCCGTCTTCAATCTGTCACTTCTTATCCTACATACTTAAGATTCCTTACTCCTTTTGACCTCTTCAACGTTCCTTCCTTCCCAATTCATTCCTCTCAGTTCGCGACATCAAGTCACATTGTTTTATTTAAACTTGTTATTTTCCTCTTTCTCTTCTCTCTCCCTCCCTATTCGCTTTCATGTGCATTTTCTTTACTTCTACATGCTAGTGGTAGTCTTCTTCTGCGAAGATGTTACAAGCGTGTCTCTTTATGTAGAACGATTAAAACGCGAATAGATTAATTGGAACTTAGAGAGATCCACGTCGAAACTCTACAGCCCAAAGAGACACAGGCCTTCCACAACTCCTTTGCAGACATCACTCACTAGCACTTGCGAGCGAGAGCAACCACACACTGCCCACTCATCTCTTTGTCCCCAACCCATTTTCTTTGCTGGATCCATCACTCCAACTTATCTCCCCTCACCTCTTCCCCTCTCTGACCACAGCAGACTCCCTGAAGACTCCAAACATATGGTGGGCGAGGCAATATAAACTGATCTTAAAGTTTGGAAAATAGCCGCATAAGTATTCTGCCGTCTGGGCAAATTTTGTGTGGCAAAAGATCTCACCAAAGCCATTCAATGGAAATGTGTTAATCAAAATATTTATACTTCAGGTTATCGAAATGTGGTTGACGGAAAAAAATAGTCCAACTCTGATGTCATACTTAATACTAACACTAGAAAAGCAACAAACAAGACCAAATATAATGTTCATAATAACAATAAAAATAAAAATAAATAACGGCAACAATAATTATAATAACGAAAATAACGATAATAACAACAATGATAACAACAACGCCAATAGTACCAGACACGTCTGCAATAATCAACAATTTCCTCTGGAGATAATATACCGAGAGCTTTTTTTTTTCTCTTATGAGGGAGGGGGGTAGCCAAGTCAGAGTCACAAACCTATTCCCACCTATTTCACTCCACTCCACTCCACCCCTTCCACCACTCCACTCCACCCCTTCCACCCCTCCCATCTCCGCTTCTCTTGGACGACGGGTCATCCCCGCATCTGCCAACAGCCGGAGGTAGTAACAGATATTAGTGTAGTAATGACAATAACATTAGCACGTTTTAGCAACAGTATCATAAGAACATAAGAATGAAGGAGACTGCAAGAGACCATAAGGCCTATACTAGGCAGCTCCGTATCAATGGCAGCAGCACTATCAACAAGAACAGAGACTGCAAGAGACCATAAGGGACTAGGCAGCTCCGTATCAATGGCAGCAGCAGTATCAACAAGAACCCTAACATATAGTAGTAATACCGAACTAACAGTAACATTAACAGGACGGTAAAAGCCTCCAGCAGCTTCTTTCCACACAACCAGCTGACACCCGATACAGGATGCGGGCATTTGCAAAACTGTCTTTTGTGAAGCCATTTTCTAAAATGATGTCCTCACCATTTTCAACTATTCTTCATTTTATACGCATTGCTCAAATAGATACATAGATGAATAAATAAATACATAAGTAAAATAAAAACTGAGTTTCTTCAACTGTTTTCTCGTCTACTACTTGTCTACTACGATCCTGGGGGCCTATTGAAAAAAATTATTCTTGAGAAGCAAGGAAGATGCACAGAAGAAGCAGAACAAGAATGGGAGGAATCCATGTAACAAAAGCTGGAACTAAGGAAAAGATTAAAATAATATAACAAAATAAAACAAAATAAAATAAAATAAGATAAAATCAAATAAACGGAAAGGGAGATGGGGTTGGGGTGTCTGGGATTAAGGGCGACATGAGCTCGCTGGTTTCTCTGCCTCGTACTCGGGCCTCGACCAACGAAGGCGGTCTTTCTTCTTCTTTGGGTCTCGCGGTGCGACAAGGCGGCCAGGACTACCTACCCTTTAGGGCGATTATCCATTGGGGGTTTCAAAAGTACTTTTGAAGATATGAACGAATGAAATAAAAGTGAGTGAGTGTGTGTGTGTGAGAGAGAGAGAGAGAGAGAGAGAGAGAGAGAGAGAGAGAGAGAGAGAGAGAGAGAGAGAGAGAGAGAGAGAGAGAGAAAGGAGAGAGGGAGAGAGAGAGAGGAGGGTGGGAGAGAGGGAGAGAGAGAGAGGAGGGTGGGAGAGAGGGGAGTGAGAGAGGGATAGGGAGATTGGAAGCAGAAGAATGGGGAAGAGAGAGGGGGAGAGGGGAAGAAAGAAATATGGAATCAGAGAAAGATAGAACGGAAGAGAGAGATAAAGAGTGACGGAGGAAGAGCGAGAGCGAGAGAGAGAGAGAGAGAGAGAGAGAGAGAGAGAGAGAGAGAGAGAGAGAGAGAGAGCGAGAGAGAGAGAGAGAGAGAGAGAGAGAGAGAGAGAGAGAGAGAGAGAGAGAGAGAGGGAGGGGGGAAGGGGGAGAAAAGGTGCAGAATGGGATCTGTGTCGTGGATGTATGTGACCGAAGGCGGACTTTCGAAAGGACGTAGGCAACGGGTCGGGCTCAGGACTGTATCAGAGAACACGGGAGACATCCCACACACCCAAGATACTCGGCGCTGCGCTGATAACTCAGGGTTCGATGACTATCGCCGTTCAAGAGAAACATCAACAAACGTCTTAAAGTGTTAACACCACTTCAGCGTGATCCCCACACAAGAGCTCAGTAACACAATTGTTCAGTACAGCGACTGAAAGAGATTTAGTATCTTATGGATTCACCACCAAATTCCGTCCGAAATCACCACTTTATCCCATAAGGTCATTAACAAATGTGACTAGACTGAAAGCATTTATCCTCCGAGCAGATATCATCTGTGAACTTCAGAAACATTACCGAGTGGGTCCAAACTCACAGACAGTACAGTATATATGTACATATACACCATATATATATCTATATATACAACAGTATATATATATATGCATATCTATATATACAGTATATATAGAAGTATATATACATATCTATATATGCAGTATGTATATCTACATATACAGTAGTATATGTGTATATCATATAATAAATCACATACACATATATAAATACATACATTCATATCAAAGTCAAATTCAATGCCATATCACCAACAACCCATCTCCTATGTATTTACTGTAATGGCAACTCCCCTCCCCCCTGTTGACCACAGACCCGACAAAGAGGCCCAAGGAAGGATGCCCCTCTGTCCCGCACCGCCTACAGTATAATTACGTCACCGAATCCCATTAAGACACGTCATTCGTAAGAGACATGGAACAGCCTTCACACGAGAGGAGAATCGTCAACCTTTGTCCGTCGATTCAAGGGAGAGAGGATTGGAGGGAGAAAATGATTGTGGCGAGGGACTAAATTCGACAAAATCTCGTGTGAAGGTTATTTAAACCTGTCTATAGTGTCGTCACACTCTGTTGATCTATTTATTAGTTTCAAATTATTTATTTTATTACAGTCATTACTATTTTATTTATCTGCTTATTTCATTTTAATTCATATTTATTTATTTACTTATTTATTCATGTTTTTTAACTCACATCAGCTAATATTCCGTTGAGAGGAACATAAATGAAACACTGACCCCAGCGTCGAAGAAAGCGACGGCAACAAAAACTCGTTTCATGAAACAAACGGTGCCAACAGATACGTAATATCATAAAATAAAAAAAATTCTATCAAAATAAAAAAAATAGTAGTATTACACAAGCTATAACCAAAATATTATTCATTGTGAATAAATACTGACTTCATATTCTCATAAATGAATAAATGAATGAATAGATGAATAACGAGATAAAATGATAGTCTATATGAGATGCTATGCGTGTTATCATTCCAGCCAATCACCTGCCAAGATCGTGGAAAGGGGCGGAGCTGTTTTGACATTCTCAGGGTGAATGGCCGACAAAATGCTAGTCATAGCTAAACTATTTCTATATTCCACTATATAATTAACCAATAAATGCATACGTGTTATAATACTACGCTACTCTCCCATCTGCATCACTGCGTGATTATCTCTCTCTCTCTCTCTCTAAAAAAAAAAAAAAAAAAAAAAAAGTAACACCTTTGTCACGGTGGGAACTGGTCAGCAGAAACAAAGACGCATTTAAAGACGCATTTGATCTTGTGTGCTGACGCATTGCACACATTGAAAGACAACACGATCTGGTCGAATGCAATATATAACGGCGGTGATATAAACGCACCACAAGCTAACAGAAACTAACCAAGAGATATTAAGCCATCCGCAGAGACCTCCTCACAGCTTGTATATTTACGAGGTACTTGTTTGCTTTATTCTGGTTGGGAATACACCATTCAAGTTGGTTCTCACATCCCTTCGAGAGAGAAAATGAAGTAATAATTATAACCTGTTTTCCTTTTTTTTTTTTTCTTTTTTCTTTGTAAAGAAATCGAGGCCTATGGGGGAAAACTTAATGATCACGTGAATCCCCAGATCAATGACCATCGTGCCCTTGTCTGAGTATTTCTCTTCTCCACTGACACCACACGCACACGCACACACACGCCTTGTGTATATATCCCTAATTACACACAGGGATGCAAACACTGCTCTGTACACATCCTTCTACTGATAATAGCCTCAATGATTCCCACGGACCAAAGCGATCGCGTAGGAGTGTATACGAGCTTTGTGTACCTGCTTCATCACATGGGCTCTTAATTGCACGGGTAAAGTGGACACACCTGTCTGAACTGGGACAATTTGAGGCAATATCTTTGCCGCGGTGGGAACTTGGGAGACAGGAACAAAGATACAACCTTGAATGGAAACGTACAGAGTTATCAGGTACTCAGCGTCGAAGGTGCACTTCTTCAGAGTAAGGGGATGGTCTCTACGTTGAACAGAATCGTCCGGTGTAAAAATAACAATACTTCAACGTCATCTGAAGTAAGGGGTTAACAGAAGTGTACACACACGCACACACACATACGCACACATACACAAATACCTTTGATCATGCAGACTCGTGCATAGATTAGATTCCTACATACTTCTGCATCTACATCTTAATGGCACGCACGTTCACATACATTTCATTCAGAGTTATGCACAGGCAGTATAACAATTTACTCTTACGCGTTTGTACGTGAGAAAATAAACATATCTCACGGGGTCCAGAGTGTCGATTCCATGCCACGGGTACAGACGAGCGACGGAGATTAAAGGAGGGTTGGGACAGAGAAAGGGAGATGGAGAGAGAGAGAGTGTGTGTTTGTGTATGTGTGTGTGTATGTGTGTGTGCATGTGTGTGTGTGTGTGTGTGTGTGTGTGTGTGTGTGTGTGTGTGTGTGTGTGTGTGTGTGTGTGTGTGTGTGTGTGTGTGTGTGTGTGTGTGTGTGTGTGTGTGTGTGTGTGTGTGTGGTGATGGGGGTCCACAAAGCGGATAGGACCATGAGAAAAGGGGAGGAGTTTTGGAGACGGTCACAGGGAGAAAAGAAAGAAGGGGGGAGGAGGGAGGGGGAGGGGGAAACGTGGCTTTGGTGGGAGCAGAGAAGTGTTGAGGGTTCGAAGGCGCCCGTGAATCCAGTTCGGGCGTGTGGGCGTGACGGGTTATCCAGCTCCAGGAAACGAGCCCTTGCCATGTCAGCCTTTACAGAAGGATTCACACTACCCATCACGTCATCGTCTCATCACGACTCGTCACCGGTTCGTCAGTTTTCCGTGTGGCTTCAGACGGAACGGTTCGAGACGTAAGATTCCTCGTGACGAGCGTTCGGAGTGAGCGAATCAATACGAAGACATACGAAACGGGTTGACGGGAATAGTGTTGATCCGTGATAAGACGGCTAGTCTGCCTTACAATAGCACCGTTCTTGACACAGCCATACCAAGTGTTCCACAGCCATACCAAGTGTTCCACAGCCATACCAAGTGTTCCACAGCCATACCAAGTGTTCCACAGCCATACCAAGTGTTCCACAGCCATACCAAGTGTTCCACAGCCATACCAAGTGTTCCACAGCCATACCAAGTGTTCCACAGCCATACCAAGTGTTCCACAGCCGGATCAACGGGACCGTGTTCCCCAGGACAGGGCGCGATGGCGGTGTCAGGTACACAGGGCACAGGACACTCACAGCCTCGGGGGGAAAGGTACGTCGCTGGGGGAACAAAAGGAAGTCGTTCCGGCGATTGCCGTGACGAGAAGCTGAGGCGGGGGACCTTACCGAGGATAACGGTGGGAAAGACAACGCAACCGCGTCAGGTAAACGTCCTCGTCGGCTGGGCACCACAGGAGTCTTGCCCCGAAGAACCACTTCGGGGACTCTCTGCGACCGCTGCGAGCGAAGCCCCCAGGGGCGTGATATCCCCCCCCCACGCCCACTTTACCTGACCGGTTCTGGGAGTTTCTGGGCGTCTTCTGAGAAACCCCGGGCAGCAGTGACACCGAAGCCTAACGAGCCAGATCAGGGTGGTCGACGAGTGTCTTCGGTCGTCTGCTGGAGCCGGAGACCAGAGTCTTTGTGTACCGACACGACGATGCTCTTCGGGGGCTTTAAACTTTAGTATCTACAGAACGCCTCGCCGCATCGACTGGGACCTCCTGCATTAACGTTCCTTCCGCATTTGGCAGGAATACATCAGTTCCTGACAAGCACGCAGAAAAGCCAAAAATCTTGAAGAAGCGAAAATCTACAATCCAGGACTCAAACTCTAGCACCTGAAGAGAGAGAGAGAGAGAGAGAGAGAGAGAGAGAGAGAGAGAGAGAGAGAGAGAGAGAGAGAGAGAGAGAGAGAGAGAGAGAGAGAGAGAGAGAGAGAGAGAGAGAGAGAGAGAGAGAGAGAGAGAGAAAGAGAGAGCGAGAGAGAGACATGAAGGAAGGAGAGAAACATATGGCGTGTCCAGCGAGTGTGTGGGAACGCAACGAGGTTGGAAGTGGAGGTGGAGTGGAGTGGAGGTGGAGTGGATCGGAGCTCCGGGGGTCAAGAGCTGGTCCAGCCTCCCGGGGATGAAGACGGTCGTGCAAGTGAAGCAGATGATAACGATGATAACACAAACGATGGAAGTGATATTCTCGAAGACAACGACAACGTAAACGACGGAGGTGGAACTGGTGGAGGTGGAAGTGGTGGAGGTGGTAATGGTGATTGTGGAGGTGGTAATGGTAATTGTGGAGGTGGTAATGGTAATTGTGGAGGTGGTAATGGTAATTGTGGAGGTGGTAATGGTAATTGTGGTGGTAATGGTAATTGTGGAAGTGGAGGTGGTAATGGTAATTGTGGAGGTGGTAATGGTAATTGTGGAGGTGGTAATGTTAATTGTGGAGGTGGTAATGGTAATTGTGGAAGTGGTAATGGTAACTGTGGAGGTAGTAATTGTGGAGGTGGTAATGGTAACTGTGGAGGTAGTAACCGTAGTGCTGGTTATGACAACGAAAACAGAGAGAGGTGGAATGGAGGCGGGAGTAATAGTAGGACAGTTGTTACTGGGACGGTGGTAATAAATACATAAAAAATTGCAATTAGCCCCCATCACATCCACACAAGGAAGCGGAGTTACCTAGTACCACCTTTCTAAGATAAATATAATCAATCAATACCCAAATGAATTGTAAAATCCATACATACACATGGATAGCAAAATCACTGTGTATAACCAATACTCGTGTTGATCATCTAACTGCGGTAAAATTAACACGAGGATAACTAAAATTATAACAAAATTAACAACAAATAAAACCAAATAATACGAAATAAATAAACAAATAAATAAAGCAAGAAGAGTCACTACTGGAAATCGGAAAGAAGCGCAGGACTCGAACCCACAGCTAAGTCAATGCGAGACCAGCACGCTTCCGATTACACCACCAGTGTACCTGTGAATGCAGGACTAATCCTAAGACGACGACAACAATATATATATATATAAATATATATATATATATATATATATATATATCACTCTCGGGCTGGTGATTTCATTCACCTGATTCTTCCCATTATGTCATGCACGGGTTTCGATTAACATTTACAAAATGGCCGTCACTTTTATTTGTATCATTAAAGCTGCCGCCAGGCGATACTATCCAGCTAAGAGAAGACCCCTCTCTCCCTCCTTCCGAGGCAAAATTGCTAAGGAACAACAAGATGCCCTACGGTAATAATGTAATGTCTATGCACAGCCTTGATGTTTCAACACAGGACCACCATCCTGTCCAATGGAGGAACGATACAACCCTTGCACCCAACCACGGTGAATCAATCCGGGTAGATTAGTCCGTTAGTTGAGGCTCAATGATGTCATGCACCAGTGAGAGATGAGGCAATTACCAGTCATGCATAATGAAAGTGACACACGAAACTGTCCACACCGATACGCTAATCATTCTAATCATCCCAATTAAAGAAATTGCTTGATAGCCGAGTTCTGTTGACGACACTTGTCGGGCTCAGGACTCGAACTGTCCCCTGGGAAATGATACAACGGTTGAACTTCACTTTGATGACTTAATCCCCAATTATGTAATCACTGTCAGAGTTGCAGGTTCATCTATAGCACTCCTGGGGTCATTTGGCATGTTAATGCAGATTCTGACCTGAATGGAATTGTCTGGTGGCACTAGGTGGAACAAAAATACAAAGAACGTCATCTTGCCGAAAAGACATCGCATCGCTACACGAAAGTGACTGAATCGGAGTCTGTTAGTGTGAACAGGTGAACAATATTTTTCTTTATTATAACAGGAGTGTCACATTTCAACGTTCACTGAATTGTTCTCCTGCAGTGCTTACGCAGAATCCATCAACTTTGGACAGGTTGATGAATCAAAAAGAAAATTTTATGAAAATATATATTTTCTGTTGTTGCACTTGATGTGGTGCATGATGAAGTGTATAATTTGTTTCTGTCATCCCCTTATATGGAAGAAAGATCATTTGGCATATGCATGTATTTACATTTTCAGAGTCAAACACCTCTGTGTATCACTCTGACAAGAACAGACCAACGTCCCTGCGTTCTCCACCTTTGACACCAAAGTGGAGGGGAGCCTGTTCCCAGTGGAGTGAGACACGTTGGAGTGGACTAATTAACAAGTTGATAGACTCTCTGCCTTTTTTCGTCACTGTATTTCATGATTTTCCAGATGCCCCATTCCGTGGCAACTGGGGAAAATTTGTTGTCAAACGTGCCTGAGATCAGAGGCCTATTGGTAGAAGATTTGGCTTTCATATTAGTACATTGACGAAGATAACACCTTGAATGAAGATGGTCCTTCCATGCTCGCATATCTATGTATGTATATAATTTAAAAAAAATAGTAGACACCCATAATTATGAGGATGAAACCTTTATTAGAAATACAACGTTTCGTTGGTTGAAGTTTTTTTTCAAGTACATGAAAACACGTGTTCTTGAAAAAAAAATAACAGGCGAAACTTACTTTTAATAAAGGTCTCACCCTTATAAAGTGTCTACTCTGAACATAATTCTTTCTTCTGGGAATCTAAAATCTAGAATTTTTCAAATTTCCGAAAGCTGAAATATATCATCGAAAGGCCTTTTCAGTCTGCACACTGGACATTTCCGAATTTCAAAAATTCTCAGTAAAGAGAATATATGTATGTACTTACTTGTCCATCTTGTAACCGTCACTTTTTTCTAGTTCAGCCCAGACCGTTATTCGCTTGTTTTGAATTCTCATTGAACTCCTTCAATAGTCACGTGGTCAACTACTCTAGCAAACACAGAAAAGCGAGGAAGACACTTAAGTTAGTGGTGGCGTTACTCCAATCTAAGAAGGATCTGCAATCCAACACGACATCCATTGGAACGGTGGGTGATGGGTACCATCAACAACCTTGTGTGTGTGTGTGTGTGTGTGTGTGTGTGTGTGTGTGTGTGTGTGTGTGTGTGTGTGTGTGTGTGTGTGTGTGTGTGATTCTACATGGTCTTCGATAACGTGTAGGACTCGTGATCGACAGCTATTACCCTTCCGGATGAGAGCTCAGAGCTCATATATGCCCGATCTATGTGTAAGTGTGTGTGTGTGTGTGTGTGTGTGTGTGTGTGTGTGTGTGTGTGTGTGTGTGTGTGTGTGTGTGTGTATGTGTGCGCGTGGGTGTGTGAATGTGTCTGTGTGTATGTAGATATATTACATACGTGTGTATATGCGCCCAAACTATCCAGAGGTAAGTACGTAAGCAGGTGCAAGTGTCTGTGTTTGGGTCATGCATGTTCTCGTGCACAGAAACTCTAAAGGGACCGATTATGCATATGCAGCAGCATATAACCACAAACAAAAACCTCCTGACATACATAACACATCGTCTTTACTTAGTTTTTCATAGGAGTGGATGTCTGACCATCCATGAATTAAATGAATGATCTTCAAGATGAGCATTCCAGAGTTTAACAATTATCGTATGAAGCCCAGAATGTAAGAGCAAAATATGAAAAAAATAAGACCGGATGTCACAATTTTGCATTCTGTAAGGCTTCAGATGCAAATAAAAGTATGACGTCTATATACTGTATATGACAAATACATACACATGTAGTCTACACATACACCCACACACACATATTCCCGTACGCACACGCATATAAACAAACATAAACACACGATCACCAAACACAAACATAAACACACATACAATACACACACACACACACGCACGCACGCATACGTATACAAAAACAAAACGTGGGAAATATATAACATTACAAGACCTATACACGCCACGGAGCAAGCACGAGTCATGTTCCTTTATCTAAATGCAATATTTCAATCCATAACGTTCTTCAAATTCCAGAGGCCAAGGCACAGTTTTTGCGCGGGTTCTGCCCCGCCAAGGCCACAACACACTCGAACGCGACTTTTCTTCTTCGCCTCAAAGCTCCCGGGAGGCGAACCAACCAACGACTTCGGTTTGAATTTCGCATCTCGGAAGTCCATCGGCTCGAAACTCAACTGATACTTGGCACCGCCACTCGGAAATTCGCGCGCACGAGAGTCTCTTCAAGAAATTTTCGGTCGTGGTTTCTTGTCCACATACACAGGCTTCTTCTTTTCTTCTGAAGCCGTTTTCGATCGACAACGGATAACTGATGCGCACATACAGTAAACCACAGCACTTGGTACCAAGTAGATCTTCACTCCCCAAGCGTCACCTGGCAACACGCACACACAACACACACGTCTCCCCAAGGGTCTGGTTGCCTTGCCCTTGTCACTAACGGACGCACATTTCATTTCAAGACGCCATACCGGGCATACCGCATCAATTTGATGCCAGTTTCAATGTATGCCACACGCCTGGGGTACCTCCATCCACCCAGCGGTAACGACTGTCACCTCACACGACGCATCCCGCTCGGAGGAGTCTGAGGTACAGAAAGAACTCGAATTCCGA
Source organism: Oratosquilla oratoria (assembly GCF_046742065.1). NCBI lineage: Eukaryota > Metazoa > Arthropoda > Malacostraca > Stomatopoda > Squillidae > Oratosquilla > Oratosquilla oratoria. The sequence continues at coordinate 9,799,104 of NC_134790.1, forward strand.
GGCTAGGCCCCCAAGAGTAGGCGTACCTTTCGTCTCGAGGTTGAACGTTGTGAACCCACAAGTGCTCCCCGGTCCACCCGCGAGACCACTGCGCAAGACAGTGTGCCCTTGCTGCGCGGGTTCTCAACGTCGCTCAAGACGATTCTCCTACGTCTGGCACCGGAGGTGAGGAGGGGTACGACGGGTGAATAATTATGGGAAAGGTGGAGGGGGGGAAACACGGGTCTTTATCTGAATATCGAGTTTATTCCTGACCGGTTTCGCTTACAATAGCTTCTCCAGAAGAAGGGAAACCGGTCAGGAATAAACTCGATATTCAGATAAAGACCCGTGTTTCCCCCCTCCACCTTTCCCATAATTTGTCCCAATAATTTATTTATTTATTTTTACCTTCTACTAGGCCTTGGGATCCTTGTTTTGCCACTAAGGATTCCCAGAGGAGAGGGGTAAGGGCCCAGATAAGGTACAAAAATAGCAGCGTAGTTTCCTCTCCCGCATGGCTCTTCCTCCCGTATCCAACATAAATTATGAAGCCTGTCTTCACAAGTTGCTGGGTGAATGAATTTCCCCCTCCCCACTTGGAAAGTAGGGAGGGGGAGATGGAAAAGGAGACATTTACACATCTAATAAAGTAGTGAGGTAATACTTTCTACGGGGAAAGGCTCTGTAGATATGCCCATACACACACATACGTACCTACTGCAAAAATAATCACAATAACGCGTGACTAAATGATATAACTCTGAGGATGTCGTAATAGACGAAAACGTTTAGTATTCCGACTTTATTTTCCCTGTGGTTTCTGCAATACGTATCTACATATACATTATATATATATATATATATATATATATATATATATACATATATATATATATCACATAAATAAATGCATACATACAAACATGTATACATCTTTTTCTCCTCTTTCTCTCTCTCTTTCCCCCTTCCCGCTGGTCCCCAACCCAAAGACTGTGGTTTTGGGGGTTTTGCGGTTTTTCTTCTGCCCCTCCCTTCCTCCCTCCCTCCACCCCTGCGTGGGGTGTCCCGTCCTTCGCCCGGGTCCGGGCGACCAAAAATATACGCGAGGCGGACGACGACCACGACGACGACTGACGACCGACTCGCCAATACGCCTAACAGTTAAGGACTTCCTGGACTTGCCCTCAGGGTGTCGTGAAAAGCTCGAACATTTCGTTCTCCTGTCCATTCATTTTCTGTATGTATGTATGGTATGTATATATGTATGTATGTGTGTGTGCACGTATATATGTATGTATGTGTGTGTGCATGTACATATGTGTGTGTATGTAATGTTTTGTGTGCATGTGTGTGCATGTATCCGTGTGTGCATGTATGTGTGTGTGCATGTATGTATGTATGTGTATATATGTGTGTATGTATGTATGTGTGTGTGTATGTATGTTTGTGTACAGTATATATCAATTTATCTCTATTTATTCATTTATCTATTTATCTATTCATTTATTCATAAATCTACTTGTATATATGTTCATTCATCCACTTATCTATCTACTTCATCTAACTGATTCATTTCATATACATGTTTCTGAACGGCTACTGATAAAGTGTTGGAAGATTGAGACGGACATGCTTTTTCACGCAAATGTAACTTTATCTAATTAATTTATTACTATCATTAATTCGGCTACCTCCCATGTAAGGAGAGAACGTTAGAATGTATTAATTTTCAAGGGATGTTTCTTTTCCCGTCTTCGCTTCTTTATGTCTTCTGGAGATGGCAATCTGCCTCCCCTTGCCTGGCCTCTGCGAATACGCCCCTCGTTCTTGGTTGTTTTGGCTTCAAATCTGTCCTCATCGTTCCATTGGAACTGTTTTCTTATTATTATTTTCATACTTGATTGCATCTGTGTGTGTGTGTGTGTGTGTGTGTGTGTGTGTGTGTTTGTGATGCGTGCATGCGCCTGTGCCTCTGCATGCTTGTGTGTGTGTGTGTGTGTGTGTGTGTGTGTGTGTGTGTGTGTGTGTGTGTGTGTGTGTGTGTGTGTGTGTGTGTGTTCGTGTGTGTGCGTGCGTGTCTCCCTCGTTCCCAGCCCCCCTCCCGCCTATATCAGTTGTCTTAAAACGACGTCCCGTTCTGGTCACTTATATTCGCATCCCCCACAATACCCTTGCCCTGACCTTCAGCGTCGCTGCATGCGTACCTACATATACGTCTTCCGTATTACCAATGAGAGTCCACGACGGGACCCCGCGTGTCCGGTCCCACACTCGTTTGTATGTTGCGCCGACGACGACGACGATTGCGTGTGTGGGTGTTTTAATCATAAATGTTATTCCAGTGGAACAGAAGTATATTCATCTCTCAACATTATAACCAACGTATAACAAGAAATTAAATAATGAACGGTCGCTAGAAGGGAGGCGAGTGCTTTGAGGGTGTCTTGTGTTGACGGGAGGGTGGAAGCTAGACGTGAGGATGAAGATCATGATGGATTTAATGGTGCAGTGCTACGAGCATTGGGAATAGCACCATAGGATAATGTGGAAGAAGAATAGTACCACACGACGAAGTGGGTTCACTGGAAACGAAGCGTCTGAGGAAAGTGTGTGTGGAACGAGGAAGATGGATTCGAAACCAGATGAAAACGTAATTGAAAGTGTTCTCAAAAGAGTACTGATGAGATGTCCCGGCCACGTGGGGAGAATGAAGGAAGAGGTTGGACCGGACTGGCAAAGAAAGAACTTGAAGCGAGAAAAAGGGGAAAGGGGATAGAGGGAGACCCGAAACAGATGGTGGAAGAGTGTGAAGGAAGAGGAGGGGAGAAAGAGCAGAGGGAGGTGGAAAAGACGGTGCAGGGGGGGGAATTGGGGAGACAGGTGTCGAGAGGTGTCAATGGAGAGTGGAGCTGCTGTGAGAGGGACTGAGCCAGAGGGGGTGGGGGGCGTGTAGGAGGTCCTCTGCCGGCCTTAACATGTAATTAAGTCTGTAGCCTGACGATAGAGCGAGGAGATTGGGTCCTCCCGTCCCGTCCCCGAAGAAGCTGACGTGTGTCCCCACCACGTAGGACGGGTGAAGGCCATCCCAGGAAATGGAAATCTCGTGCGTGCGTGCGTGCGTGCGTGCGTGTGTGTGTGTGTGTGTGTGTGTGTGTGTGTGTGTGTGTGTGTGTGTGTGTGTGTGTGTGTGTGTGTGTGTGTATGTATGTATGTATGTATGTATGTATGTATGTCTGTGTGTGT
>NC_134790.1:9807328-9809828 GCF_046742065.1 Oratosquilla oratoria
AGCATTACATCTGTAACTATTTATTTCTCGTTGCTTTACGACAAGTACGAGGGAAGAAGAAGTGCTGAATCTGCATCCAAACGCACACACGCTGCGACTCCTAGCACAGAAACATTGTCAACACAAAATTTTGACTTTTCCTTTATCAAATTTTTATTTTTTTCTTCTTGCGTTTCAAGATATTTTTGGTCACGTTATGAATGTACTCCTTCCTGTCCTTGACCACTTCTCCATCTTCTTCATCTTTTCAACAAAGCAACGCCTTTTCACATCTTTCGTTGTCACTCTTCTTTCTTCTCAATCTTCTTCCTCTCTTCTTCTAATCTTTCTCCATTCTCCCTTTCTACTCCTTCTCCTCCTCCTCCTCCCCCCTCTCTCTTCCTCCCTTTCATTTTCACCCTTCTTCTTCCTCCTCCTCCTCGCCTCTCTTCCTTTCATCCTCATCCTCTGTCTCCCTTCCTCCTCTCCGTCTCTCTTCCTCCCTTTCATCCTCATCCTTCTTCTTCTTTCTCTTCCTCCTCCTTCTCCTCCTCCCCTTTTCTCTTCCTACCTTTCATCCTCACCCTTCCTCCTCCTCCTCCTCCTCCCCGTCTCTCTTCCTCCCTTTCATCCTCACCCTCTATCTCCCTTCCTCCTCCTCCTCCTCCTCTTCCCCTTCTTCCTCCTCTTCTACACCACCTCCCACTTGCGCTTCGTTTATCGCTCCATCACGGTGTATCTCTTCCTCGGCCCTCCTCCTCCTCCTCTTCCTCCTCCTCCTCCAGTGTCAAGCCTCGGGTCTCGTTCTTTACGTCCTCGGAACTTTATGTTCTCCGGACTCTGCTCAACTAATTGGACCGCCGAGACGCTGGTCAGGAGGGGGGGAGGGGGGAAGGAGCGGACGTGGGGCACCCGGGAGTATCATAAAGTGATACAAAAGGACCTGGCGAGGCGAGATACGAAGAGGTTGACGACGACGACGACGACGACGCTGACAGCGGCGAAGACGACGAAGAGGGACGATGATCACAACGAAGACAATGATAGATGCTCCGTTGGAGGAAGGTAGGCAGAGGTGACCATGGTGATTGTGGTGGCAATGGAGGACGAGGAAGAGGAAGATGGGTAGTAGGAGGAGAAGGAAGATGGTGGTGAGGAGGAAGAGGAGGAGGAGGAGAGAGGGGGAGAGAAGAAGAAGGGCAGGACGAAAGTGAAGAGGAGTATTTAAGTTTGCCAAAAGGGGGAAGGGGAGGAGGAAGGGAGGAGGAAGAAGAGGTAGAGGAGATGGAGGTCGAGGAGGAAAAGGGGTAGGTGGAAGAGGAGAAGATGGAAAAATAGAAGGAGGAGGAGAATAAGAGGAAAAGGAGATGGAAGAGAAGTGAAGGAGATGGAAGAGAAGTGAAGGAGATGGAAGAGAAGGAAGTGAAGGAGGAGGATGTGGAGAAGGAAGTGGAAGAGGTGGAGGAGGAGGAAGAGCTGGAGGAGGGGGAGGAGGACGAGGTGGAGGAGGAGGAGGACGAGGTGGAGGAGGGTGGAGGAGGAGGTGGAGGAGGAAGTGGAGGAGGAAGTGGAGGAGGAAGAGGTATAGGAGGAGGTGGATAGGAAGTGGACGAGGAAGTAGTGGAGGAGGAAGAGGTATAGGAGGAGGTGGATAGGAAGTGGACGAGGAAGTAGTGGAGGAGGAAGAGGTGGAGGAGGAAGAGGTGGAGGAGGAAGAGGTGGAGGAGGAGGAGGAAGAGGAGGAGGAGGAAGAGGTGGAGGAGGAGGAGGAAGAGGTGGAGGAGGAGGAAGAGAGGGAGGGAGAGGTCGACTGCTCGAGCGGCCGCCGAGTGTTTTGAGTGCGTGGTGGTCGTTACCCTCAATGTTTGCAGATGGTTTCACTGTCGATGCGAGCGCGCCGCCGCCGGGACTCTGATGAGAGCCGTCCTCTCTCCCAAATGCTCTCTCGATCCGCACAGAATCAAGAGAGTCCGAGAGTGGTCCATTTGCAGCTGGCAGTCTCTCACAACAACTGCATCCACTTTATAAATGTAAAATCGATAGCCAAGCGTTTTATTGAACATATTACTTGCATGGCAATAATTACGACGACTGATATCCGTAATGTGTAACTGTTTAGGGCAGGAAAGTTTTCGACCAATCAGGAAGCAGTAAGCTACCAAAGTAGGCGGGGCTTTGCTGCCTGAGTACTATGAATGGATTAAGGTTTGATGGGAAACAGGTCGGTCGAAAAGCTTCATCCCGGACGTGGGAGAGGGAGGGAGAGGCAGAAGGGAGGGAGAGGCAGAAGAGAAGGATGAGGGCAATGGAGGTGAGAAGGGGAGTGGGAATGGAGGTGGGACAAGGGTAGGGGGAAGCCCCGTGGAAGGAAGGAGGTAGGGAAGGAGAGAAGGAAGGCGAGAGGAGGGGGATGGAGGAGATAAGCGAAAGAAAAAAAGGAGAAATGAAGGTAGGAACGGGAGGGTAGAGGGAAGGCACGGGGAAGGAGGGAAGGAGGGAGGGAAGGAGGGAGGGAAGGAGG
>NC_134790.1:9814828-9822328 GCF_046742065.1 Oratosquilla oratoria
CCTCTCGAAGTTCTGGCTCGTAGCTATTGTAGCAAAGAGGTTAGGCACAGTAATACATTACATTTAATTTGTCTTTAGTAATTCGATTATTGCCAATTTTCACTCACACCACATCCTCACTTTTGTCATTCCATCTCTCCCCTTTTGCTTTACCATTCGCCATTTTCAACTTTGATGACGTGTATCGGGAATTCTTCCTCTTCTCATCACACTTTTCTTCCTGGAAGACATTCACTTCAAACCTCCGAAACCAATACAGTTTTCAAGAAAATGACCGTCATCATTTTACGTGAACCATTTTTGAGTTTTATGAGAAAATCGAGACTGCAAGAGAACTACATTTTGTATTTTGTGAGAGGCAAGTCCTGTGAAGCACACAGGATACCCTCTCATACGAAACGCAGAAAACGATGAGTTCCCGATAAAAATGGCATCGATTTTTTTTCTTTCTTTTTTCAAGAACGGAAACTCCTGACGCTCCTCGAGAAGCGACGTGAAAAAGTCGTGCGATGAAAAATTTTGTCTTTTCTCTTCTTTTCGTCCTTCCCGAAAAGTAATCAAGAGTTCCCAATAAACACGAAGACCTGATGCATATGCACATGCCATTCTGTGTTTTCAGTGTCAGTGATATTTTTCTCCTTCGTTTCAGTTCACAAATATCTTATTCTACAACTGTTGTTTTATTCTTTTTTTTCGGATTGAATTTTCATTTTCTTTCTATTCCTCCTCTTCATCTCTTTTCATTGCAGTCTTTCCTCCCCATTTCTTTTCATATCCTATTTCATTTTACATCTCCCCTGAATTCTCTTTTCCTCCATCTCTCCCTCCTTTTCGACTGTTCCTTTGCGAGACGTTGAAGAAATTAGATTTAGACGAATGACCTCTTTGGGAGATTTGTGAGTATCTGTCCTCTATTTAATCTCCTCTGGTGTAGAGAGTCTGCCCGAAGAGTGAACAACCGACCATATCCCTTGTGATTCCTCCCTTGTTGCTTTCTGGTGTTTCCCTTACAAGTGTGGACAAGACTCCGCCTGAAGAAATATATATTGACAATTTCTTTTATCCTCAACATTTCACTCTCTTCCTTGTTCATTTCCCTCCCTTTATTAACTACTCTTCCCACCTTCCATGAAATTGTCCACAATCTTTGAACGCATTTGCTTCAAAGAAAAAACAACAACTAAGAAACAGAAAGAAACTTGGAAAATGAACCTTTCACAATAACTAGCGTGATGCTTTATCGCAATAAGTGACCAATACATACTCACCCACTTCCTACTTCTTCGTGATACACCCCTCCTCCACAAATCAAACCTAGGTCTACAAGCACTCCTCCCTCCCACGTACATCCATATCATTCTAGGCAACCCGACCCTGCCTCCCTTGGCCCTCTACATTCTAAAACTCTACAACACATCTCTACTTTCCTCAGTCCCTTCCCTCTCCCACACTCCCTCCGCCGAAAATCAATCCCAGTGTGCCCCGACCCTATCCTTCCCGTGGTCCCCCACCCATCCACCTCCTCCTCCAGACTTCTCCCCTCCCAGAGGGATGATTGGCTCCCCCCGTGGAGAGGTACCCTCCGTTTTCTTTCCTACATTCCTGTCCTGGTTTCCCTGGCCCGCTGTATACCTTTCCCCTATACTGTTACAATGGCCTTCGTGGTTCTGACCTCTTTCGACACGATTATACGCGTTGTGCCGCATTCTGGATGTCTTATGATTTTTTTAATATCAAATTATTCCATTCTATTCAGCTGAAGGAATATCGCTGTGTCAAAGACTAAACAGAACAGGAATTGGAGTGCGTTCAGTTGCTTCTTGCCAAAACTTCTAGTCTATTTTCTTTTTAACACAAAGGTTTCCAGATGCCTAGCTAATCTAACCTGTACACTAAAACCTAAACTAACTTCAAATTAACCTATTCTTTAACCTAATCTCTACCCTAACCTAACATAACCTTATCTAACTTTCTCTAATAGACGTTTTAGGAAAAAAGATAAGAGGCTCCCGTTCAATCTAACCTGGTGAAATGTGTTAGGATGAAAAAATAAAACCGTTGTTTCTTTTACTACCTTAGTGAACTCCACAAATCATCAAGAAGGAAATAAACGATGAAAAGATATATTTAAAGAAGTCTGACCCTTACAAACCAACTCTCCTGTAACAGGTATGAATGAAATCTTCGCCAAATCTAAAGCCTTGTTGACACGAGGCGAGTTTAGGAGCCGCTAGTGCTAGAGACTTGCAAACTACCCTTCTACTCATCCAATGTCAACGGAAAGCTAGTCAACTTGCTTCCAGACTATCCTAGTGTCAACACTTACTTGCCTGTGAGTTACCTTGCAGCAACTAGCACTAGCGGCTACTAAACTAGCCCCCACGTGTCCACGAGGAGATAGTCGATGTAGAGTGACTTGTTTACTTGTGAATCCACCTGTCCGAGGAATCAAGACGAAGGCGCGCGAGACGGACCCCGAGAGTCCACAGCAGGAGACGCTTTACATCGAAGTCACGAAACGCCGGGTCCCGGATGTGACGTCACGGTGGCGACACAGGAAAACGTAAACAAAACAGACGACAAAACACGAGTAACATCCACTGCAACGGGCGTATTTCATCACTTCTCTTTTAAACCTCGATTCTGATTCCAGAGCAAGATAATCCAACATTTCATGGCGCCTAGCACAAAGGAAGCTTCTGCAATAAGTCTATGTTTACTCCTCCAATATCGCCAAGATGTCAGAGTCCCGTTCTGATAACATAAGAACATAAGAATGAAGGAGACTGCAAGAGACCATAAGCCCTACACTAGGCAGACGCAAAGCTGTACCTTCTCACCAATCACTCTATCGATCCTCTCGTCTCCAAATGTAAACACCCGACCCTCCTTCATTATCCCCCACATACACGTCATCACATCATAACTGTTCCGTTCTCTCTAAAGAACGCTGGCATATTACGCACATCTCGCTCTGTTTACCGCGACACAAGAGGGGGTTGGGGGTAATGGACCACAACAAGTGGCATTACAACGGTCTCTATCAATTCCTCCGACAATTAAACTAATTCCATTTATCTGAAGTCAGATGATCTAAAGGGCCCTATACACTGTCAATCATCTACGCAAACACTCAATCACACCCACTCACACAGGATATGCTTGCGCAATCATGAATATTGCGCAATCATGAATATTGTGCAATCATGACTGACAGTGTGTAGGGGCCTTTACAGGCCTCATGGGTTACATCTGAGATGTGACTGATCCTTGCGACATTATCGCCAGAACGCCCCTACCCCCACAGTCCCCATCACCCTCATTCTTCGTGAGTATCTGTAATGATCAGCGGACAAGTGATCTTATCAGTTTGAAAGTGCATACGCCAGGAAGCGCTTATCTACGACCCCATCCATCCTCTTTATCCAACTGTATGCTTCGAGGTCCATGAAAGGCTACAGCCACCGGTGCTTGTTGGAGAACGAACCCGGAGCTTTGCAGTTACGAGGCAAGGACCAAGCCTACCAGAGCACATAGACACGCTACCAATGTGTGAGCATGACACGCCTTTATCGCATCAATGAAACTACCACAGCGACATATTCACTAAACTGTCTCTGTCGTGCTTTTTTCTCCTTCACTCCAACACAACCGTCTGTGCCACCTCGACCCAGCTTCCTCCACCAACGCCACCACTACCACCACCAACGCCACCACTACCACCACCAACGCCACCACTACCACCACCAGCCGCGCAAACCCACGGGTTGGGAGAGCCTGGACATCCCACGGCGCAGCTATAGAGGTCCTGATGTACAGTTCGCTATGGGTGGCATCCGCCTTGTTCTTCCTTTCCCTCCTCCTTCTCCTCCTCCTCTTCCTCCTTGTCACCTCCCCATACTACTAATGTGTCAGCATCTCTAGCCACATCAATGGCTCTGATAACTTCTCCAAATTTCAGATTTCTGCTGCGTAATTCTGAATTCATTTTAGTTTAGCCTCTGTCTCCACTCAGATAATATCGACTTCCACTACTGCATCCATGTCCTCTTCTGTGATAACGCCCTCCCCCCCCCACCACCAACTCCGTCGTCCACCTCCGTATCTCCATCCGCCTTCAGCGAAAAGGTGCCGCGTGTTCTCCGTAAGCTCAAGGGTTTGGTCTCTTACGAAGACGAGTTAAGGGAAGAAATCATCAGACCAACGAACAAAAAAAATTGTGATTTTTCGCTCGTGTCAAGGCTACTTCACGAGGAGGAGCAAAAAGGAGGAGGACGAGAAGTGGGGAGGTGGTGGTGGTTGTGGAGGAGGAGGAGGAGGAGGAGGAGGAGGAGGAGGAGGAGGAGGAGGAGGAGGAGGAGGAGGAGGAGGAGGAGGAGGAGGAGGAGGAGGAGGAGGAGGAGGAGGTAGGAGCGGCACAGCTATCCTCTTTATCAAGCGCCCGGATGCTTGAGCGAGCGAGCCGCAAGCGATGAAGATGATAACTGGGCAAACAGTTGCAGAACCGAGACGTGTTATGTCCTCCTGTCCTCCGTTTCCAGCCTTTGCCGTGGCCGGACACACAGACAGGTCTAAGCCAGACAATTAACATTTAATACTCTCCTTACGGGATCCCAATCCTACAACGAAGGCTGGGATTTGTTTATTCTGTTCCATCGAGTTCGCTCTGTTCTCTGCGCGATCTAAATCAAGTACATAATCTAAGCTCACAGCATTTATGTCTTCCTCATTTGTGTTCCTTTTGGAATTAACTGCGAACTCCATTATGGTTTTGCTATAAACCTCAACCTTGGAGGCTTGGAAACCACTCACCCATGCAGATACGTTCCTCCACGTCGCATTATGGTGTAAAAATAGTTTTGATACCGGCTGTCATTAGAGAAGCTTCGCAGGTCAAGCTAAAGACACTGAATACTCTTAGATTTGTAATCTGGCTTATGCCTACTCACACAGGAGTCTGAGTGAAGACACTGGGTTGCGAATGTGTTACGAAACAACGTACTCGACGCAGTAATGTTGTAGAAAGCGTCTTCTTCCCTCCCCCCCCAACAACAACTCTTTCTCACTCCCTCCCGACCGAGAGTGAAAGGCCGGGTAATAAATTCCCGTCTTCCAGGAGATGGTGGACATGAGGAGGGAAGAGGGAAGGAACAGGAAAAAGAAATTGTTCTGGTTTTTACTGACAATGGTCAGCCAACCAACTCTCCCATGCTCGACTGGCCAGCAGATTTGGCGGGAAGCGATCTCATTGGCCGGCGTCTTGTTCCCGGCCTCGGCTTGGTCCCGACGCGCGGCGGACTATTTTCGTCCCGGCGTCTTCTGACACGCGTCTTTTGGTATTTTTCCGGGTATCCAGAGCACGGGCTTCCCTTACAGAAATGTCGTGACACGAAGAATCAATAACAACGGCACACTTGTACACAACAGACGAATCTATCATCATCGCCGACGTCGAAGTCGTGATTCAGGCGAAGGACTGGGACGAAAACCAACTGGGCAGGGTCGTGACTTGATGCAGGCCAGGTTCCAACTTGCTCGCTCGCTCGCAGAAAGACCGAGAAGCTGAATGAACCCGGGCCTCAGTCTCAGTCTGCTTCCTCCCCTCCCCTCCCCTCCCTTCCCTCCTTCCTTCCTCTCCCACTTCTTTTCCTCCCTCCTTCCCCCCTCCTTACTCCTTCCTCCCCTTTCTCTTCCTCCCTTCCTTCCTTCCTCTCACCCTTCTCTTCCTTCCTCCCTTCCTTCCTTCCTCTCCCACTTCTCTTCCTCCTTCCATTCCTTCCTTCCTCTCCCCCTTCTCTTCCTCCCTCCCTCCTCTCTTCACCTCCCACTTCTCTTCCTCCCTCCCTCCATCCTTCTTCCCTCCTTCCATTCCTCTTCCGTCCTTCCTCTCCCCTTCTCTTCCTCCTTCCCTTCCTTCCTCTTCCTCCATCCATCCATCTCCCTCTCCCTCCCTCCCTCCTTCTCTTCCTCTCCCCACTTTCTTCCCCCTTCTTTCCTCTCTACTTCTCTTCCACCCTTCCTCCCTTACTCTCCCCGTCTTCCTCCCTTCCTTTCTCTTTACCTCTCCCCTCTCTTTTACCCTTCCTCCTTCAATCTCCCTCTCCATGTCCCTCCCTCCATCTCCCTCTCCCTTCCTCTCCCCCTTCTCTTCCTCACTTCCTTCTTCCCTACCTCTCCCCTCTCTTCCACCCTTCCCCCCTCCATCTCCCTTTCCATTTCCTTCCCTTCCTCTCTACCTCTGCAAATCTCTTCCACCCTCTCTCCCCTCCTCCCTCATTCCCTCCCACTCTCTCCTACCTCTTCCCACCTCTCTTGGGCTATATTTCCATATCTATTTCTATCTCCTTTCCTTCCTCCAACTTTCTCCCTCTATCTTTCTCCACCAATTTCTCTCCTTCCCCTCTTCCCCCTTTCCCCTTTCCGACTGTCCCTTTCTCCCTCCCTCTCTCCTCACAGATTACCCCTCTCCCTTCCTTCTTGATTCCTTCTCTCTTTTCTCTCTTCCCCCTGTTCTGTACTTTCTCTTTCTCGTTTCACTGCTCTCTTTCTCTTCCAGTTTTAACTCTTTTTCCCCGACGTTCTCTCCTCTCCTCTCTCTTCTCTCTCATTTTCTCTTTTTATCTCTCCTCTTCCCATCTCTGTCTCATCTTCTTATCTCTATTTTCCCCCTTCCTCCTCTCCCTCTCTCTCTCTTTTTCTCTCTCTCTCTCCACTGATAAGACCTCGTAGTGGACGTTACCTCTTCCAGTGTAACTTCGTTGCTTCTGCCCAAAATTGCCTAACGTCACAATAAAACCTCAAAAGGGCGCCACCTCCTCAAATTGGTTCAGCAAGATAGGCCTCACCGAACTGAACCAGTGACACAGCGTTGACCATAACAAAAGCTGCCATCAACTTCAACCTCAATGCTCGGAGTTGAGGCACACACACCGGTCGCCCTTGAGAATCAACCCGGGACTTCAGTACTTCCGACTTGAGATCGAAGCCCATCTGGAAGCTCATCGAAGACTCTTTGTTTCGTCGAGACGGCCTGAGGTCCCTTCCGCTGAGGAGGGGATTCCCCTCAGCTTCGGCAAAAACTGAACTCGTAAAACGAGGCGGAAAGGTCAACATAATAAAATCGGCTTTAGCGCTATTTAAACAGACGGAGGAGTGCCTAATCTCTTTCTAATGCTACGGTTAATCGTCATGAGACTCGAAGAAGTTCATCAGTCATTTCTCCAGGTTCTCATTCAGCAAAGAACTTTGTCTTCTTCAATGACGTCGTGTCTTCCAAAAAGGAAGTCTAACGACGCTCGGCGTGATTTGGCTGCGGAGTGAGGCTGGTGGGCGGACGTTTCGGCCTGGGACATTTTGGTCCAAGGAGACGTTTTGGTCTAGGACGTTTTGACTTGGGATGTTTCGTCCCAAGGAGACGTTTTAGTCAAGGACGTTTTGGCTTGGGGCATTTCGTCCCAAGGAGACGTTTTGGTCTAGGACGTTTCACCCAAGGACATTTCG
>NC_134790.1:9834828-9839828 GCF_046742065.1 Oratosquilla oratoria
ACATTTATAAAAAAAAAAGTATAACATATAACCAAAAAAACACACACAATGAAAAAAATAAATAAAAAAACAAAAACACGAGATGCAGATCACTGAACACACCACTAGCTTACCTGAGCTAAAACACCGGAAACGGGCATAAGCTTCGGCGGTCCTCGCGAGAACTCGAGCTCCTCGTAAATGTGTTCTCGCGAGTCGACCACGGCGACGCTGTTTCGATGTCGTGGGCGGTTCGAGGCCAGAGATCCGAGAGAGGACAGCGGACCCAAGGGCCCGCCCACGGACCCACCGGGTTGGACCACCGACCCCGCGGAACCCATGCTGGAAGAGGGGGGTCTGGAAGGGGGGGGAAGGGGGAAAATAAAACAGAAAAATTAGAACCTATACACTGCTTTCGTCGTGCGTAGATTTATTCATTTTTGTTGAAAATAAATTTCAATTGAGTCACATACATGTCTGCGTTATGGAAGTGAGGGAGCCAAATAAATTATCACCTATACACTGCTTTCGTCATGCGTAAATTATTTTAATTAATTTCAATTGGGTCACAAATATGTCTGCATCGTGGAATTCACAGGGTGGTTAAAATGTATGCATTGGTGTGAATATGTTCATCTACGTTTACTTGAATATATGAATGTATGCATATATATGTGTGTTTGTTTCCTATGTAGGCATGTATGCATTTATGCATGCATGTATATATGTATGTATGTATATGTTTGCATATGAGAAAGAAAGAATATGAGCAGAAACATACATTACTGAAATGAATTTACTAGCTACAACATAAGTACATTTTAAACTGTACAAAAATGTACTAATAATATTTCACTGATTTCAAAAGAATAATCCTACGTTCTAATTATTCCTTCACTGTACTGGAGTATAATTTAGTCTTTATTCTGGCGTATTCTACTCGATTTTATTCAGGTTTGAACATCACAACGGATGAAGAATTTGGCGAAGACGACCTTACCTTCTCGGCACCGGTCGAAGGGGCGGCCGCTGCCCTATGGTCGCGGGCGTGAACCTGGTGGTCGTGGGCGTAAGTCGACCACCTGCAGCGTGGCGCGTGGTGGGCGTGGTACGGGAGGAAGTCGTGGGCGTGGTCCGTGATGTGGTAGTGGGCGTGGTTCTGGAGGTGGTGGGCGTGGTTCCCCGGGCTGCAGGTACGGGTTTGGTGCTGGCGGAGGGGATGGCGGGCGTGGTGATTCGGGCCGTGGGCGTGAGACCCCGAGAGCTGCTCGGGTTGTAAATGGGTTGTGGGCGGATGTGTGGGTCTCGCGCGGGCGTGTATTGTTGCAGGTCTCTTGTGGGCGTGGGCGTGGGCGAGTTGTCAGACTCGGAGGAGCCTCTCGTCTCGTTCCCACTGTCTGAGCGTGACGCCATCTTTCAATCGTGTCGAAGCCTGTACGGAATAAAAGAAAACGTACTCTGTTAGGGGGAGACCTTACTATATGTAAAAACAAATTAAGTTTATGTGGCATTGTTTACATAAAAAAAAAACACACACAACTCTCTTGCTTTAAATTATATTTTACATAACCCATGAATATCTTAATGTATATGCTGTATTATTTGTAGCAAATATAATATGCAAAATTTGTATAATATATAATATATATATATATATATATATATATATATATATATATATATATATATATATATATGTAACAACTTCGTCCGTTTCCACATTTCAATCTTACCATGAAAAGGATACTCAAAATTTTTCTTCCAAAATCTATTGTGTAGTTACAAAGATATAGAGCTTCATACACAGCTTGATTTCTCTTTGTTTGCTAGATACTTATAAAGACAATGGCAACACAAATAATTGACAAAACGAAATTCTTGTACCATAACAGGTCAAATCCATAAACATTGACCATCTACCATGCCAGGTCAAATCTATGAATATCGATCATCTTCAACTCCGTGAAAGTTTTCTATATACTTTGGATTTCCCACATTATTCCATTCATCTCGTTTGGATCACTTCGGTAGCAGGGGGGGGTAGCCTCTCCTCCCACCCTAAATTCTATTTTATTTTCTTATTACAAGTAAAAGAAATGTATACTTATATATATATATATATATATATATATTGTATATATATATATATATATATATATATATATATATGTATATATATATTGCTGTAATTCACAAGGCACACGTGAAAATAATATGCAGAAAAAAACACTGGGAAATAAGAAACTTAGTCCGAACGTTTTCGTCTATTTGATAATGTCTTAAATAGACGAAAACGTTCGGACTAAGTTTCTTATTTCCCAGTGTTTTTGTTTTTTCTGCATATATATATATATATATATATATATATATATATATATATATATATTTTATATATATAGTGTATACATACATATACCAAATATTCCTTAACGAAAAATATATATGCAGATTTCCGAAATACCACGGGTCAAATTCGAAAGTTGGGTGCACCTCCTGGTCCCGACGGCAAATGATTCTGTTCGTTTAAGGCTCATAATATATTCATTTATTTATTTTTTCATGGAACATAAATATTGCATGTAAAACGAAGCAGGATTGCCTCACGTATCTGTTCCCCCAAGGTCACCCTCCACCTTATAAAGGGTGCAGGAGGTCGAGACGAAGTAGACACCCACATCCAAAGCGTCCCCCCCCTCCCTCACCCCCCACCTCCCAACCCTGTCACTGCTTGGGTCAAATGCAGTGCACACACACACGCGCGCGCGTGCGCCCAAACACACGCACACACACAGTAACACAAGCACACACACACAAAGTAACACAAACACACACACATATGTACATGCTCGCACACGCACACACATATATACATGCATACACACGCGCGCGCACACACACACAGGCAGAGACAGACACCTTTGTTTCGAACTCATTTTGCTTTTCCTAATCCGAGAGACCTCAACCCAAACCAAAGGTGAGGGGCTCACAGATTTCAGGGCTTACGCCTGTAATGTATGTATGTATATGCGTGTGTGTGTGTGTGTGTGTGTGTGTGTGTGTGTGTGTGTGTGTGTGTGTGTGTGTGTGTGTGTGTATGTGTGTGTGTGTGTGTGTGTGTGTGTGTGTGTGTGTGTATGTGTGTGTGTGTGTGTGTATGTGTGTGTGTGTGTGTGTGTGTATGTGTGTGTGTGTGTGTGTGTGTGTGTGTGTGTGTGTGTGTGTGTGTGTGTGTGTGTGTGTGTGTGTGTGTGTGTGTTTATCTTGGTCTTTCACGTGAACCTGAACAATTAGGACAAAGTTCTTTGACCATTTATTTTTTCTTTTTTATATTTCCATATGTTTAGTTGCTGAGACGCAGTCAATTTCATATTCGGCTTTGAATTATGCGCAGTCATTGACGCTCAGGCTGCAGCTCAGGCTCCCGTCCAAATCGTCGAGAGTGCAGGCCAACACAATCACCACCAATAACAACAAGTACTTTGACAACAACAACAACACCACTACCATCGTCACCACTACCACCACCACCAATAACAACAACAACGACACCACAACCATCGTCACTACCACCACCACCAATAACAACAACAACGACACCACTACCAACAAAAACAACACTAACAACAAAGACATCTAAAACAACAACACCACAACTACCATTGCCACCACTACCATCAATAACAACAACGACTACAACAGTAACACTGCTACCACCATTAACAACAGCAACAAGGACACCACCACCAATAACAACAACAATCACGACATAACAACAACAACAATGACGACGACGACGACAAGAACACCACCACTACCACCGCCAATAACAACAACATCAACGACACCACTACCACTACCACTACCATTCACGACAACATCGACAACAACCACAACAACAACGACGACGACGACGACGACGACAAGAACTACCGCCACCACCACCACGAGCCCCAAACAGTTGCAGCAGCAGGCGCCGCTGCAAGTCCACGAGCGTTACCACACAGGTCGAGTGTCCCGAAGGTGCACTCTTGGGTAACCCGCAACGCCTCCGTGGGTCCCCACCCTCAGACAAGGTGTATGTATACGTGTGTATGTATACGTGTGTGTGCGTGCATATGTGTGTCTGTGTGTGTGTGTGTGTGTGTGTGTGTGCGTGTGTGTGCGTGTGTGTGTGTATGTGTGTGTTTGCGTGTGTGTGTGTGTGTGTGTGTGTGTGTGTGTGTGTGTGTGTGTGTGTGTGTGTGTGTGTGTGTGTGTGTGTGTGTGTGTGTGTGTGTGTGTGTGTGTGTGTGTGTGTGTGTGTGTGTGTGTGTGTGTGTGTCTGTTTGTGTGCGTGTATGTGTGTCTGTTTGTGTGCGTGTATGTGTGTATGTGTGTGTGTGTGTGTGTGTGTACGTGTACGTAGGTGTGTGTGTGTACGTGTGTGTGTGTGTGTGTATATGTGTGTGTGTGTGTGTGTGTCCGTGGGTTTGCGTGTGTTTGTGTGCGTGTGTGTGTGTGTGTGTGTGTGTGTGTGTGTGTGTGTGTGTGTGTGCGTGTGTGCGTGTGTGTGTGTGCGTGTGTGTGTGTGCGTGTGTGTGTGTGCGTACACGCGCGCGCGCACCTCGCCACGCCTCCCTTATTGTGATGCAACCTTTACTAGCACCTCAGCACATTTTCCCTGAACTCACTCGATCCCGCCTCGCGACACCTCTGCAGTGGGCAGAGACTTGCTGGGTCGCATTTCGTACGAAAGTCGCGTTTTCCGCAAACAAAAATTAACGGAATTGAAAAAATATACAAATAATTTTCGTTTATGTTCTCTGGATGTTGTGCAAGTTTCCCTACTTGTAGCATTTGTGGCTTTGTAAAGTATCAAAGGTAGAGAAACCAAAGACTGAATAAAAGGGCGAGAGAGCAAGAGGAAGAAGAAAGGAGGAGGGAGGGAGGAGGGAGGAAGGAGGGAGGGAGAGGGGAGGGAGGGAGAGGGAGGGAGAGGGGAGGGAGGAAGGGAGGGAGGGAACAGGAAGAAAAACAGTCGT
>NC_134790.1:9844828-9864828 GCF_046742065.1 Oratosquilla oratoria
GTTCTCAAGATCGGCGTCTTTACGAGAGTGTACCTGGTGTGTCTTTCACCCCCCAAACGTTTACGACGGGAATACGTTTAATAGGTCGTAAATGTCTCATTTAGGTCGTAAACTTACGACCCAGATTCATTCAGGTCGTAAACTTACGACTCAGCTTCATTCAGGTCGTAAACTTACGACCCAGCTTCATTCAGGTCGTAAACTTACGACCCAGCGTCGTTCAGGTCGTAAACTTACGACCCAGCGTCGTTCAGGTCGTAAACTTACGACCCAGCGTCGTTCAGGTCGTAAACTTACGACCCAGCTTCATTCAGGTCGTAAACTTACGACCCAGATTCATTCAGGTCGTAAACTTACGACCCAACTTCATTCAGGTCGTAAACTTACAACCCAAAAACGCACTTTGCCCGCAGTTCCAAATAAGATATCACCCACTGTAGTACCTAGAAGTGGAGGCGACTGTACATCAAAATATGAATACCCAAAATGAAAAAAAAGAAACCATCTTCAGAAAACACATGGAGAAGGCAACACAAAATGTTATGCTAACAAATGGCATGTAAAATAAACAAAAAATAACGACAAGAGTAACTTAATATCTTTCTTTTTTTGTGAGCTACCTCAAAGAATTTGAAGGAGAATTCAACACAAGCGTGGAAAACAAGATAAAATGTGGGCTGCGATAATGAAAAAATCAGACTGCAGTATTAGTAGCACAAACAATAATGATGACTGTAAAACAGAAAAAACAAGATGATGGCAAGTGATTAAACCAAGAGAATGAAGAAGAACAAGAAGAAAAGAATGTAAGACCAAAAAGAAGAAAAACAAGAAAACGATGATGATGATGATGATGATGATGATGATGATGATGAAGATGAGAAGGAAAAGGAAGAGGAGTAGGAGAATGAGGAGCAGGAGGAGGAGGAGGAGGGGGTGAGGAAGAAAAGGTGGAGGATAAAGGAGGAGGAAGAGGAGGACGAAAAAGAGGAGGAAGAGGAGGAATAGGATTAGGAGTAGGAGAACGAGGAGCAGAAGGAGAACGAGGAGGAGCTAAGGAAGAAAGAATGGAGGAGGAGGAAGAGGAGGAAGAAGAGGAAGAGGAGGAGAATGAAGAGGAGGAGAAGGATGAGAAGGAGAAGGAGAAGGAGGAGTGGGAGGAGGAAAAAAGAAAATCTGGTTGCAGAAAAAAAAAAGATGGGACAGACGAAGAAGAACGAGAGAGGGTCAACGGAATGAGACGAGGGGGAACGGAAAATGAAAAAAAAAAGGGGGGGAAAGGCGTCACCCCCCTCCCCCCCCCAAAAAAAGGAGGGGGAGGCAACGGAAGCTCGAGAAGAGTTTATGGAGGGAACGAACCTGTGGATGTGGGGGTCCGGGGGGTCCGGGGGGTCTGGGAGTCTGGGAGGTGTCTGGGAGTCTGGGGGTCTGGGGGAGTCTGGGAGTCTGGGAGGTGTCTGGGAGTCTGGGGGGTCTTAGGGTCTGGGAGGTCTGGGGGTCTGGGAGTCGGAGTCTGGGGGTCTGGGAGTCTGGGAGGTCTGGGGGTCTGGGAGGTCTGGGGGGTCTGGGAGGTCTGGGGGCCTGGGAGTCTGGGGGTCTGGGAGGTCTGGGGGCCTGGGAGTCTGGGGGTCTGGGGGTCTGGAGGTCTGGGAGTCTGGGGGAGTCTGGGAGTCTGGAGGTCTGGGAGTCTGGGGGTCTGGGAGTCTGGAGGTCTGGGAGTCTGGGGGTCTGGGAGGAGAGTCTCTGGGTAAGACGACTGAAGAGGACGCGAGATGCCACGACTTGAAGGCCAAGGTGAGGCTCTTACTTCCTTCCACCAGGAAGAGGAAGGAAGAAGAGGAGGAGGAGGTGGTGGTGGAAGAGGGGGTGGAGGGGAGAGGTGATGAAGGAGAAAATGGGGTAGGAGTAGGAAGAGAAGGGGGAGAGGGAGGAGGAAAGGGGAGGAAGGGGGAGAGGAGGAAGAAGAGGAGGAGGAGGCGAGGAAGAGGAGGTGAGGAAGAGGAGGTGAGGAGGAAGAGGAGGTGAGGAGGAAGAGGAGGTGGAGATAAGGAAGAGGAGGAAGAAAGAGGAGGAAGAAAGAGGAGTAAAGGGGAGGAGGGAGGAGGAAAGAGGAGGAAAGGGGAGGAGGGAGGAGGGAATGGGGAGGAGGGAGGAGGAAAGGGGAGGAGGGAGGAGGAAAGGGGAGGAGGGAGGAAGAAAGGGGAAGAGGGAGGAGGAAAGGGGAGGAGGGAGTAGGAGGAGGAGGAGGAGGAGGAGGAGGAGGATGTGAGGAGGATGACAGGTCAAGGCGGAAGTCCCGAAGTTGAGCAAAAAGCGGGAGGGGGGAGGAGGGAGGGGGAGGGGGGAGGAGGGAGGGGGAAGACGGGAGGGGGGAAGGCGGGAGGGGGAAGGGAGGGGGGAAGGCGGGAGGGGGAAGGGGAGAGGGGAAGGCGGTAGGGGGAAGGCGGGAGGGGGAAGGCGGGAGGGGGAAGGTGGGAGGGGGAGGTCGGAAGGTGGGAGGGGGAGGTGGGAAGGTGGGAGGGGAGGGAGTAAGACGGGAGGGGTGTGTGGGTGTATCAGGAAGGCCTGGGAGATAAAACCCTTGTGCGAGACATGGCTGGGAGCAGGTGGGAAAGGACTGAGAGTGGAAGGTGGGAGGGGGGGAGCGGGGGAGATTCCGACCAACGAGTCCGTGACGATGTGAATGTGGGAGAGGATCTTTGGAGGCGACGGAGGGAAGAATCTCAATGACTGAGGGAGAGGGAGAGAGGGAGGGAGAGAGGGAGGGAGAGAGGGAGGGAGAGAGGGAGGAGGGAGAGAGGGAGGAGGGAGAGAGGGAGGAGGAGGAGCCCTCATGCTGACCTCGAGACTTGGCATTCATATGTGTCCATATGAGGCAAAGTACACAGACGCACCATAGGGGTAGTCAGACGCTCTACAACCCACGTTGGTCCTTCCTCGGGGTTTCCGAACAAAACTAATCGCATATCTGAAGCGTTACAGCGATGTATAGAGATACATAACTCTTATTTAAAAAAGTATTATTGTTTCCATTTGTTTTCTGTGCCCGTCCGTTTTTAATTTAGTTAGCCACTCATTAACTTATCTATTGTTTTAGTCGTGTATCTATAAAAAAAAACAATGATAATGATGGTAATGATAATGGTAATGTATTGTCTTTAGTGTCATTGACTGACACCCGCAGCCCCAAAGTATCTGGCAGCGGTTCTCGGTACCTTTAACAGATCCCTATGAAAAAAAGAAAGTCTTTTGGCTGTTGTCTGTGTTGTATTTTTATGAGAAAGTTTCTCTGAAATCAACTAAGAGCAGCAGCACTAGAAGAGCAACTACCGGTTGTCAACTCTCCATAGGCCATAAGATGAAAGAAAATATAGCTGACGCCAAATCTTTCCGTTGTCCATCTTACAGGATCACCGATGACAGGTAACTGTCATTGGTCCGAGCGGGTTAGGGCGTCGTTACTCGCAGCGAAGGTCTAGGAAATGGCGGTTTGAACCCTGCCACCGGTGAAGTTGAAACAAGAGCATAGTTCATTAAATTTCACACTACAAAGTCATCTGTGAGGGGCACCGTCCTAGCCTCCCGTTAGGTGGGAGTTTGTGACGTTAAACTATGGACAAGATGCAGGGATGACCCGTCATCCAGGAGGTGCCAAGATAAGAGGGAGAGAAGAGGGCAGAGGGGAGTGGAGTATGTAGCGGATGGAATGGGTGGGAGTGGTTCTTATGCCTTTGTTTTTTGGCTACCTCCCGTGTAAGGGGGAAAAAGCCTTTGGTATATGTATCATCATCACCAATTTACTACTTTGTAAACAACCTTCGACCGACTTTTTCCACCGCAAACCTTCTGCATTAGCAGACTGAGCAAAACTTTGTCGACGTTTTTTTATCCCCTTTTCCGAATTTTCCATTTCCGGCAGTTGGTCGCGGATCACTACTCCGCGGCGTTCAAGTCTCATTGGCGACAGCTGGCCCGGAAGTCGCTCATTTTGGTTTTCTTCATCTTTTTTATTTGAAATATGACGACCACAAAATTGTCTTATATCTAAGACCCTCATTCAGGGTCTTCCGTCATCTCTGCTTTCTTCCAAGTCGATCTTACTCTCCGCATTATTTCTCCTTTTAGAAAAATTTCCCCTTCTGTTTTCTTCTGTCCTATTCCCACATTATCCCTCTTCGTTTTTCTTTTCTGTCACCGAAGGGATTTCTCCCCGTCTTCTCCTTTTCTGCATGGAGGGACGGAGAGGGGGGGGTCGCCGATTTAATGAAGCGGCCTTGCTGTGGATGTGCTGTGCCTTGCGACACTGCCTCTGACCCAGAGCAGTGGACAGGGTGCAGGGATGACCCGTCATCCAGGAGGTGCTAAGATAAGAGGGAGGGTGGAGGGGAGTGGAGTGTATTTAGGGATGGAATGGGTGGGAATGATTTTATGCCTTTTTCTTTTTGGCTACCTCCCTTGTAAAGGGGAAAAAGCCTTGGTATATGTATGTATTATCTTCATCATCTTAGTCTCCATTCTTCCTATTCTTCACATAAAACACGCGGGTCGAAACCTCAGACCCATTATTCCCCTCCGACAAATCTGACAGTTCATTTGTCGTCGGTTTCTAGTTTTGCGTCACGAAGACGAAGACACTCAGGAGAGTCCGTGAAGCGAGACAGAGCCAAGAAACCAAAACACTCAGCTCCTGCCTCGAATGGAGACTCACGCTTATATTCAGAAATGAAGCTCTCGGGCAAATAAAAAGAAAATACTCGATTGCGGACTTGCAATCACAGAGCACTAGAGAAAAGACAACTAAAAGAAAACAGAGCTATTTCTTGATGCAAAGTCAAAAGAAGCAATTCATCATTGCCAAACTTTTTGACAATATCAAGGTGAGAGGGGAGATGGTTTCCACGAGTGAATTAATATAATGAAGAGTGCAAAATTTAAAGAGAAGTAAGCATTTGTGGTGACTGCAGAAAGACATTACGAATATCACACATAGGATAGGACGATACAGAATGTTTTTCATATTTATAAACTGTACGGGAAAATACAAGAATGCAGTGGTGTCTTACACAATGTCTTTCCTAACAGATACATGGACGACTGCAAGATCTCTCTCTCTCCCATTCTCTCTCTCTTATTCTCTCTCATTCTCTTTCCCATTCTCTCTCTCTCTTATTCTCTCTCTTTTTCTCTCATCTCACTCTCCTGTCTCTCTCTCCTCTCTCTCTCTCTCTCTCTCTCTCTCCTCTCTCTCTTTTTATATGCGTCTACATGTTTACGTGCTTGTATGTTTGCGTATGTGCGTGTGTGTGATTCACCATGTTCTTTAGTCACCTGCCGGATTCAGGATCGACAGCCATTAACCTCTCGGTTAAATTCGCATCATTTGTCGTGAGCAAAGACCGATTGAGAACCAAGGCAATAACTACTACACCAGCAAAGTAGGTAGGTAGGTAAGTAGGTGTGTGTGTGTGTGTGTGTGTGTGTGTGTGTGTGTGTGTGTGTGTGTGTGTGTGTGTGTGTGTGTGTGTGTGTGTGTGCGCGTGCGTGTGTGTGTTGATCATCACAAGTCATCTCGAGTCCACTGCTTAACGAAAAACTCTCTCAACGTCCATGACTCGGCATTGGCGTCTTTCTCTAGAAGTGAAGATCAGCAACCTATCACTGGAGAACCTACTTCTTCATTAACCAAGAAGAGTAGAAGGACGGGATCATTTCCCTGTCCTTAAGCACAACACATTTAAGTTACGAACAAAAAGAATGGGTAAAACAAAGTACCAGGTCGCAATATGCGTGATGTACTACGACAACACGCGTTAAAGATGTGTGACTGTTTGATCAACTTCATATTAATGTACAGTGGATATCAAACAATCCCCATGATGTCTCATATCCCCCACACAGAGATTTCTAATAAATCTTCACCAGCAAATCCTTTATAAATAATACTGCACATTTGAGGATTGTTGAGAGTAAGCTCAAACAATTTTACTAAAGCAAGACTTCAAGAAATTTACTGGCATTATTGAAGTGCAGACGACATTACCTCATTGCTAACCACCAAACAGACGAAATAAAAGTCTTCTAATTGATCTGTGCAACATTATGACAACAGCAAATCATAAATCCATGAACACAGACGCAGCAGCGCATTTGTTACAACGACATCTGTCGTTTATAATCGCAAAATTGTTTGTCGCAAATGGCTTGGCGTGACCCCTCGACCCCGTGTCGCCTCTCCAGGATGTAGCTATGCAAATATTATCACAGACTTCTACAATTTCATTAACAAAAGGAACCATTATTATGGCAACTAGTATTTAGAAAATATGCTGTACTAGCCAACCCGTTTGAGTTCCTCGACAACCACCATTTAAGTCACACTATATTTGTACTACAAGTTTTTGTTATGTCGTAAGTTATTAAGTAAGTCTGAAGTATTTTTTATGAATGGTTGTACAGAATATTTTTAAACAGCGCCTAGGCTCGGCATGTTACTTTCCAAGGAGGTACACTTAACCACTTTCATTTCTTAAAAAAAAAAAAAAAAAAAAAATGGTCATTCATGTACAGACGTTCCGCAAAGAAAGTTTTTCGACTTTGCGTCAGGACGGGCAATAATATTAACACGCTGAATCAAAACTTTTCTTGTGCGCTCGAGCCTCCAGCAATATCAAATGTCTTTGGTATTTCCCACTTCTAAGGTCAGTTACGATAAGATACAAAAAAAAAATGAAATTGAATAAAACAGAGATAATAACAAAAACAGCAATACAAAAGTAAGGACGACGACGACAACGATGACGATGACTATGATGATGATGTGAAATTACAGTAATAATAAATGGTAAAATTACATTAATAACAATCATAATAATAAT
Organism: Oratosquilla oratoria; assembly: GCF_046742065.1. Taxonomy (NCBI): domain Eukaryota; kingdom Metazoa; phylum Arthropoda; class Malacostraca; order Stomatopoda; family Squillidae; genus Oratosquilla; species Oratosquilla oratoria. The sequence goes on from NC_134790.1 coordinate 9,851,704, forward strand.
AATAGTAATAATAATAATAATAATAATAATAGTAGTAGTAACAATGATAGAAATAACAACAATAACAAAACAGAAAAATAACAACAACAACAAGAGGACCAACAATAATGTCAGAAACTTTCCTTGTTTTCTCTCCCCTTCACCTTCCATTATTCATTCCCTCCTCCTCCTCCTCCTCCCCGTCAACCTCCTCTCCCTCCTCTTTCACATTCGCATTATCGAGTTGCCACCCTCCCCCCGTCCCCCCTTCTCCCCCCCCTCCCCCCTCGTGGTGTCCGCGACTCCGCGAGACGCAAACGAAATAGTAAATCTCGGGGGCCATTCATCACCTTCTTCCGCATTCGGACGAGCGGCGGCGGTGGCGGCGGCGGCGGCTCAGACGCCTCCTCCGCCTACTTCTCTCTTTCGAGAGTGTTTTGCTCTTAATCATTCTCTTGCTTTCTCTCTCTCTCTCTCCCTCTCTTTTCTTAAACGTAAGAGGTAATTCTTAACGAATAGTAACAAAACCAATACATCAAAAATGATAGTGCACAAATAAGGGAGCAAGAGAGAGAGAGAGAGAGAGAGAGAGAGAGAGAGAGAGAGAGAGAGAGAGAGAGAGAGAGAGAGAGAGTGTGTGTGTGTGTGTGTGTGTGTGTGTGTGTGTGTGTGTGTGTGTGTGTGTGTGTGTGTGTGTGTGTGTGTGTGTGTGTGTGTGTGTGTGTGTGTGTGTGTGTTTGGCTAACTCTGTTCTCTATACTGTGGACTTGGATTCCTGCAAGATAGGCTGTCGCTTATTTAAGTGATTAAAGACCAGTGTACTTTTTATATTAATTTGGTTCCAGTTTTTTTTTTTCTGTTGGCCTCCGCCTCAGGTTGGCTGGAAACCACAGGAACGTTTTCTTTTGATTTTCTCAGAAGTGCCGAAAAGGCCTACATGACTCGAATTAGTTGTTCTCGAATGTTTTTAGAAGCTCGGAAAGATATGAAGTCTTGAGTTCTGGGCGTTTTTTGGCTGATGTTTGATCAGTTTTAAGTATGATGGAAAGAGGATATGTCATTAGAAAGACGCTTTCTAGAAAAATAAACTTGATGTGAGCTAGCTTGAGAGTATTGTTGATAGTTGTCGATCCCGTATTTCTAAAAAAAAAAAATACAGAAAAAAACTTTTCCATTCAAACTTATTTTTATCATAATAGTTACCTAAAACGCTTAAAGTTACGCCAACAATTATAATGTTAATCTTCCGTGAGAAAATATCGAGTATACACCTAATATACAAGTAATAAGTCTGTGACGTCCAATTTTCACTCAAATGAAGAGGATGATGACGTCACGTCGTCGTGTCTTATGCTCGAGAATCCTGAGGCGACGAAGTTCTCTTGATTTGCAATGAGTTGCAATGATGAAGCAAGACAGACACAAGACCTTTCGGCCCATAACGGCAGAAGACAATTTAATTTTCCTTTATATGTATATTTTCAAGAGATGAATTATTATTTGCATGATGCATATGATAATATTATATGTTGTACATTATCTTACAGAATATAAACAAATATTTTTATGAACAAATCTGGATACGATGCAGCACATTCTGAAGGAGATATATCATTCCAACCGAAGATCACTATTCTTTTAGCGAAGGGCATGCAGGTGGAGAGTTTCCCCTTCATATATCACATCTTTTAAACTGTGTCATTAACATCTCCCCTTTATGCTTCCATGACATAATCATTTCCTCAAGTATAATGGCCATCTTCGCGACTTGTCCGTACGTGCGTCGATCTGATACAGCCAATCCTACGTTTTCGATTACTTTTTCTAGTTCTTCTTCCTTTGATAGTTAATCACAAAATCCCTCCGTCATGCAACGTCATGCGGAGCCATTCTCTATTTTTGTCTTTCAGAGTTCAAGACTTCTTCTATAGTCAAACTCCTATTAATCTTCAACTTTTACTACTTCTAACTTAGGACGAGTTTAAACCTAAATATAATCTGGCTTTACCCCCAGCTTCCCCTAAAATGAAATAAAATAAGCTTATACGGAGCAGCACTGTAGTGAAGTGTTTAGTGATTTTGTTCTTGTTAAAGCAGATTCTTATCCTCTCCTTATTATGGCAAAACCCTTACATATTTTGTTATGGTTATCTCTAGACAATTTTACTGAGATTAAGGCAGGAGTTCTTAAAGAAAGTGCTGATAAAGTTCGGGTCAATAAATGAAATGTGTACTTCGATGAAAACTTAGCCCTTTGATGGTTTTAGCAGGCACTCTTTCTTGTTTTTTTTTTTCTTTTTACTTGCGCCAGACTATTTTATTTGCTTGAAGGCAAGACACCCTTCCCCTTGCCACGAGAGGAACAAGAGCTCATTTATGCCCTTCATTGGGACGATGTCTTTAATATATAGCTTTGACTCCAATCGATTCAATTCAGCCGATTTTTTTTATATTTTTGTCGAAACTTGATGATAAGATATTCGAAAACCATGTCTTCCTCATAATATCTGTTATGGCTGCCATCAGGCGATTTTATTCAGCTGAGGGGGGGAACCCGCGGTAGTCAGAGGTTCTATGGAGCTGACGCGGGGCTGGGCATATTCCCCCGTCGAGTTTCGTTACGGTACGATAGGGAAACAAGTTCTTATCAACAACGACGACGACGCCAACGGGGACAGCATCGTATGACGCCGACGATCCTATATACAAAATCGCCCCTGATCGAACCGGACAAACTTATGGGATGCTCGCTCGCACCGATGACGCCAGACATAATCCTACTACGAGAAATCGAGCGCCTGAGAGTGAGTTCCAGGGAATTGCAAAGATAACAACCTGATTTTGTGTTTGAAACCTCATGACTTGGAAATCTACTTTGCCTAACACGCGGGTCCCCTTTCTCCTCCTCTCCCCTCTCCTCCACTACGCTCCCTTCCCTTCGTCTCCCTTCCCCTCATTTCCCTTTCCTTTCTTCCCTTCCCTCTATTCCAATTTCCTCCGTGTCCCTCATCTTCTTCAACCTCTTTCATCGAACGCTTACCTCGACCTCTCTACATACTGTACTTTCTTGAACTCCTTCCCTCCACCTTTTCCACCTCACCTGTCCTCTCGTCTTCATAAAATCCTTCTCCTCCACATACATTGCCATCTCCATCTCCATCTCAACTTGTACTTGAAAAAGCTGTAATAAGCGAAACGTCGTACAAATAAAGGCTCCGTCCTCATATGGTGTTTAACTCGTCAGTCTTGTCGGCAACTATCACTTCCATGAAAAATATCCATCTTCACCACGTCACTACTCCTTCTCAAACATTCCCACACTTTTAACTCAATCACTACTTCTAACACATGGATTCTTTTCGTCTGTAAACCTTTTATTTTACCACCATCCCCAACACCATTATAAATTTTCACTTACCCACCCAATTCTTTCAATAAACAACTCCCACACCCTCACCATTGTAACCAATCACACATCTCCAAATTCCCTGTAAAACTTCACTCACTCATCCTTTTACTCAGCTGCACGTCCTCAAACTTCACAACTTACCATTTGGCTCAACCACAGATCACCTCAAACACTCCCCATGAATGTTCACTTCCCCTTTTATTTCAACGCACGTCTCCAACACCATTTTATCCAAGCATACTGTACATCTCTAATGTACCTCCTCAAAAGTCACCATTCACCATTTGACTCAACCACACACCTCCAATACCTCCTCAAACACCTCCCCTCCTCCTTCGCCTGTCTGCCACAGCTTGGTGCTTCTTCGCGCGAAGAGTCCAATGCAGGATCGAGCGAGCGAGGCCTTCCCAAGAATATATATTGCTTCAGCAGGCAGGCAGGCAGGCAGGCAGGAAGGCAGTCGAGTTACCACGCGTAACTCTCGAGCCATATTAGCGTAACATTGAGTGAGAGGAAAGAGGGAGGAGAGATTGCCTGCACGAATGAATTCTCTAATTTGGAACCGGGAGGAATTTGTCTTCCTCCACCCAGTCCTCGTCTTCATCTTCCCCCTCGACCTTGATTCATTGTCTCTTCTCTTCACACCTCTACGAGGATTGTTGTGGGCCTAGGCTGCCTTTGTTAAAGGGTGGGGATATCAAACACTTTAAAAGGTTTAACATGTCCTTATCTCAGCCCGGGGAAAATCTTGGCGTGTTGGTGCAAATGCGCCTTCATCCGAAGTGTGGGGCTCTGGAAGGCAGAAATCTCCTCAAATCTTCCGTAAAATCGAATTCAAACGATATCAATTCATGCACTGCCTACGGACTCCGCAGATACTTTAATCACTGATCTACCTACATGAACTTCTGTATATTACGTGCACGTAAACATAAAACAAATATTCACACGTATACACCCCAAGTAAAATAACATACATAACATCACACACATACATACACACACACACACACACACACACACACACATACACACACACACACACGAACGTACACACAAGCATGGGTACGTAAACACAATCAAACATGTACACATGCACACAGTTGTATAAAATGCATGTATAACCTACTTATTCTCTAGCTCTCTCTGTCTCTCTCCCACTCTCTCTCTCCTACGCGTGCGTGTGCATGTGTGTGCACGCAAGCGTGTGAGTATGTGTACATGTGTACGCTCTGGTATGAGTGTGTGTGAATTACCCCAATTCTTAGGAGTCGGTACAAGGAAACAGCCTCCCGAAGATTTATGTCGCTAATCACAGGCACTGTATCATCAATAAATTGTATTTAATCGCCCAATTAGACACATAACAGTCAGTGCCACAATGCACCCGCGTGGCGGCGTTAGATAAAATGGCTGACCGTTAGAAAACCTGCTGGTTCGCCCGTTAGAAATCTGGCTAACAAACCCAGTGTCCGTTACGTAACCGACCCACCAAAGATGGAACCTTCGGCTCTTTTCTTAAACGTTTTTCCGTTTTACATTTATAAAATCTTTCATCAGGCTGAAAACATGGAGCTATTCCACATTATAGACAGGGGCATGATCGAGTAAGAGTACGTTCAAGCGGGGGTCAGCAGTTCTTGCTTGAATGAAATCCTCCGGCGCTTTATGCTACGAAATCCTCTGACCAAGTTCCTGGAGGAGCGATGGGACGAGATAAGAAATCACAGTGGCCGCCGGTTCTGGAAAACTCTGCTCATCCGAGGAAAAAGGGTCGGAAATATCGCAGAACCGACTGCAGCGGCGGATAAATCATCGGGGGCACCGCCAGAAGGAAAACACACTTGTTAGAAAACCTGCCCAGCAAACAAATGTATCTATCGCGATGGCTCCCAGAGAAACGACCAGAAGTCGATTCCCCGGGAGCTGAGGCGGAGGAATTTGCGGCTTTTTTTTTTTACGGTCTGTCGATCTGTTTTCGTTTTCATCTTCGTTTTTATTTCGTTATCTCGTTTTGTTCTGTTCTATTCTGTTTTATTCTATTTCTATTACATTTCGTTTCATTTTATCTTATTCTAATTGATTTATTCTATTCTATTTTAGTTATATATTCATTTCAATATTTTATCTATTTATCTTTTAAGAAAGACACCGCTTCCCATATCGTGTTTGTGTCGAAACGCTACTTGTTAGTTTGACCAAGTGGGCGGCCTAGAGAATATATATTATGTGACTCAAATACAGGGGTCAAAGAAAATGCTATCCAAAACCTAAATTAGATTAGAGGAACAATATAGCCTAACTTTAGTGCCATCTATCAAACCATTTTCGAAAAAATAAAAATAAAAATATAATCCCTTCGCTGCAAAGATGTAATTTACAGATTTGGTTCAGTTAGGTGGACACTGTGCATTTAACCACGCCGCTTTGATGGAGCACATCACAGTTTTTCTTATGGCTAACGTCAGAAGATTTATTCGTCTGAAGGGAGGTTTTCGTACAGAAAGGAGTACAGCCTTAGGTCTTATGTGTTAGGGGGTCGTTCTTTAATATCATCTGGCTGTAGCCAGACGATTTTATTCAGATTTTTTGGAAACTTTCAAGTGTCTGAGGATGAAAGACGGTGGAGTACAGCACAGACTCTTTTGCGTTTCTTGCTGACGTCACGCGAGGAGGCCCAGACTCCATACTGAAGAAGGTCTGGACCAATCGTCACCTTCTCCGTCTGGAATTCAGATGAACGAAGTACGTTTGCAATATATTTGCAGCTACTCATAAAAAAAAATGTATATTAGAGCCTCTCACCCCCTTGAGGACACCACCCCATTCCCGTTTTCTTCCGCCCTCTTCTTTCCCGGACATTCGAGAAGAACTCGTCACGTTGCTGGGGAAGATTCGAAACCTACTGAGAGAAGGTAGGAAACCAACGGCAGGAGGCGCTTAACTGCGACCAAGGCTGCTACCTTAGCTTTTTGTGTTCGGCTTTCCAGGAGAAAGATAAATCACAGGCGAAGCTTTTGGATTCGAAGGTGCTTGGCCAGAGCCGATTTCCTTACAGTAATGAGAGAGGACAACCACATCAACACGTCCTGCAGTAGAGCGCCTGAGCTTGAGGCCACATGTCAATACAAGTGTAGGCCTTATGGTCTCTTGCAGTCTCCTTCATTCTTATGCTCTTAAGAGACCGTAGGACCTGGCTAGTGGCCAGTTGGGCCACCTGACAGACACCTGTCTGATAATTCTATCGTGCGATGGAGTCCGACACCGCGGATACCCGTCAGGAAGGATCTAGAAGAAAAATAACGTCGAAGACTGGAAACTCCAGAGTGAGAACGACTAAAACGGTGATCCTGGTACCACGAGTGAAAAAGGTGATTGCACCGACCCGCTGGCGTCCAGATGGGTCTCTCTAATCTGAATAAGATCGGCTGATATTAGCCAGTTTTAACCGGTTGATAATATTTCATAACGGCCTGGGGAAGTAGTTCATCATTTATCCAGTTTACGACTCGGCGCAAAGAAATCTCGTGGTGGATTGTTTGCTAAAAAAGAATACAGACGGCCGCCATTTGACGAAAATAACACTTGCAATAATGTGCACTTTTTTCAACCCTTTCATCCTAGCTGCGCAATATCCAAATCTAGTTCCATCTACGGACAGACGATTCCATGCGGTCGAGGGAGCCTGGTTGACAGGGTCTCGTCCGGCCGAGGTCCCCTTCAAGCAGGAGGCCGACCCTACACCCTCACACATACACACACACACACACACTATCTCCACGAGATCGCCTCCTGCCCTTAGCCAGAACAGAATCCATAAAGAACGTCACCGAGTTGGAGGGGCTAATGTAAGACACGGACACCGCACGGTCATTCACTGCGAGTAGCTGGCGCACTTGCTGATTAGACGTTTCTTTATATCACTTGAAGCTAGTCTGTCTCCTTTTGGTAGTTGTGGTGCTTGTGGTAGTTGTGGTGGCGGTGGTAGTGGCGGTGGTGATAGCAGTGGTGGTGGTGTGGAGGGGGAGAATGTACAGATGGCGGCAGATGTAGTGGAGATGGTGGTAGAGATAATGAAGATGATGAAAGAGATGATGGATGTGGTAATATAGGTGGCGCAGGTGGCATAGGTGGCACAGGTGACATAGGTGGTGCTGGTGGCATAGGTGGCGCAGGTAACATAGGTCGCGCAGGTGACATAGGTGGCGCAGGTGATATGGGTGGCGCAGGTGACATAAGTGGCGCAGGTGACATGGGTGGCGCAGGTGGCATAGATGGCGCAGGTAACGCAGGTGACATAGGTGGCGCAGGTGACATAGGTGGCGCAGTTGACATAGGTGGCGCAGGTGACATAGGTGGCGCAGGTGACATAGGTGGCGCAGGTGACATAGGTGGCGCAGTTGACATAGGTGGCGCAGGTGACATAGGTGGCGCAGTTGACATAGGTGGCGCAGTTGACACTGGTGGCGCAGTTGACATAGGTGGCGCAGTTGACATATGTAGGGCAGGTGTCATAGATGGTGAAGGTGACATAGGTGGCGGTGTTAGAGCGGCTGTAGCGGTGGAGGTGGTGACGGAGTAGTCTGTGGTGTTGGTACCAGCGGTGACGGCACCGACTATGGAGGCGTCATCGTAGGCGGAGACGATGGCGATGGAAATAATGACAGTTCTCAATTCTGATGTTGCAGATGCAGCTATCGGAGCATCTGTAACATCTCCAACTCGTAATTCATTTCCCCCCGGCCTCAATTGCAGGCGAACCCACTTCTCCAGTCGTTGCATGCAATGGCAACGCAGCTGCCGCATGCACGTGTTCCTCCTCCTCCTCCATCAAAGACATCCTCGTCCTGCAATTTACTCCGACTGACGACAGTGTCCTGACAACAGTTCCTGAGGCAGGTGATGCACCTCCCAGTGCCTATATTAATACTAAGTCAGCTAACACAAGAAAATGTGTGTGTGTGTGTGTGTGTGTGTGTGTGTGTGTGTGTGTGTGTGTGTGTGTGTGTGTGTGTGTGTGTGTGTGTGTGTGTGTGTGTGTGTGTGCGCGCGCGTGCGTGTGTGTGTGAGCGTGCGCGCAAGTCTGACTAAAGTCCCTCTGTCAACGCTGAGCTGCCGTCACCTTCTGTCGCTGACTGCACCGGGCAACCAGTTCGGACCCCCACGCAGCACCAGGAGGAGGAGGAGGAGGAGGAGGAAGAGGAGGAAGAGGAGGAGGAGGAGGAGGAGGAGGAGGAGGAGGAGGAGGAGGAGGAGGAGGAGGAGGAGGAGGAGGAGGAGGAGGAGGAGGAGGAGGAGGAGGAGGAGGAGGAAGAGGAGGAAGGGTACGACTACAACCCAATAAAGCGCTCAACTGGATCCAGGTCAAGTGGGCTGCTAGCTAAAGACGGGACGAGTGTCGCAGCCCGGAAGTAAAACGGGAGGAAGAACAAAAAGAAGAAGAAGAAAAAAAAGAGTCAAGCAGGTTTAGGCAAGTTGTTCACAGAGGTCGCTCTATGCTTGTCAAGCCTCGAAGTTCAAAAAGCACAGTTGCTGAAAGTACGCTAACTTCCTCAACTATTGTGAAAGCAGAAACGGTTTTTTATTAGACCCTGTGCTGTACCAGGCAGCAATCAATAAGCCACAGGAAAAAAAAAGAACCCGCAATCAAAATGCCTTCGACTCCTGAAGAAAACAAAAAACTCTCAAACTGAAGAAGAACACTACGTCAACCACTGCACACCCAAATCCCAAAACATATACCTCAGATGGGTAAGGAAATCATACACTAAAGCAAGTACAGTTAATCATAGTGGCAACGGGCGATTCCAACAGCTCAAACAGGTAACTGAAACAACTAAACAAGATAACCAATTAATGGATATTACAGTATATTGCTCACATGTTTTTTTAAGCTGTTGAACAATTCTTGAAGACGAAAAAGGTCAACGCTTGCTCGCGAAGCAAGCCAGACCTTGGCCAACCGAGAGAGGAGCAAGTGAACTGGATCGTGTGGAGAGGAAGGAACTCGATGAGCCTCTCTCTCTCTCTCTCTCTCTCTCTCTCTCTCTCTCTCTCTCTCTCTCTCTCTCTCTCTCTCTCTCTCTCTCTCTCTCTCTCTCTCTGTGTGTGTGTGTGTGTGTGTGTGTGTGTGTGTGTGTGTGTGTGTGTGTGTGTGTGTGTGTGTGTGTGTGTGTGTGTGATTTTCGAAAGCACATATGCTCCTTCTAACACAAGGGAACAAAAATAAAAGAACGGACAGGCGAGAGGGGAATGCAGTTGATGGAGGGCACGGGTAAGCTTGGATATAGCGAAGAACCCACGAGACGAAGGACTGGAGCAAGGACGCGGAAAAAGAAAACTTTATCTCAGGAAGAAGAAATCATCACGAAAGGTCATTGACCCATGATGCCCCGAAATAGAGGCTTCTGATGTCAGCAGCAGGCAGTTGGAAAGAATATTCACCAGATATCGACAAGAGTCTGGGACTATGAGAGTTAGAACGGGGATGGTTTTTTTTTTTTCGAAATTCGGGAGTGAAGAATCACTCATCTGGTCCATCGGTTTGGGTCTCAGAGACCCAGAGGGGAACGTGTGATTTTTTTTTTTTTTTTCAAAGAAGCCGTCAAAGCGATTAAAGTTTTAGCTTACTTTGCCTTACCTTTGAAATTTTGGGTAAAGCATGCTAATAGTTGTGTTAGGTGATAACAAAACCCAATATTATCATTATCGTCATCCTCATTGTCGTTGTCGTCATTGTGATAACTCATTTCTTCTTCTTTTGTTGTTACTGTGTTGTTATTCTTCTTCTTCTTCTTCTTCTTCCTCTTCTTCTTATTTGTATTAACAGACCTCAAATCACCAATTTTGGGGACAATCTGCCTACCCTACTCCACTAGGAATCCTTCAAACAGTCTTGTTTCACGTCTTGCAAAGCTTATCTCGTCGGGGCTCACAAAATTAATCCTAAACTATCAAATCCAACATTTTCTGTTTTTGTTTACTTCTTTATACATCGAATGATCTCCCGGCACGTTTGCAGAAGGAACCCAAATCCTGCGAGTCCTCCGCCTTCATAGGAACAAGAAACTCCCCGGAAATGAGGAAAGGATCGAAAGAATGACGCATTTCGGCGCCTCTGCCTGATCCTCCCGAAATGGTAGCGCACCATCATGAACATGGTCGTGGTCGTGGTCATGACAATGAAGAAACTCGCCAGCTGCACCTAACCTGCCCAGATCGACGAATTCGCAGATGTCACTCGCACAGGAGCGACAGTAAACGACCCGGATCGTTGGAACCTGCAGCGAGCAGGAGGAGGAGGAGGAAGACGAGGAGGAGATGGAGGAGGAAGAGGAAGAGGAGATGGAGGAGGGTATGGAGGAGGTAAAGGAAAAATAGAACATGGAGGAAAAGGAGGAGAAGGAGATGGAGGAGGGTTAGGAGGAGGAGGAGGAAAAATAGATGGAGGAAAAAGAGGAGGGTAAGGAGTAGGAAAAATAGAAGGTGGAGGAAAAGGACGAGATGGAATAGGAAGAGGAGAAATAGGAGCGGTGGAGAAGGAGAAGGAAGAAGAGAAGGATAGGTGATGGAGAAGGGGTGAAGAGAAGAAACAAGAAGAGAAAGAGGCGAACGAGGAGAAGAGAATATGGAGAAAGGGGAGTTGTAGGAAGAGGAAGAACAAAAACAGAGGGTAGAGAAGAGGAGGAAATGAAAGGGAGGAGCAGAAGGAGGAAGAGTAGGAGGAGGGGGAGTGAGGGGAATAACAGGAGGAGGAGGAGGAGGATAGTGTGGAAGAATGGGAGAAGGAAGTAAGAGGAAATAGGCAGGAGGAGGAGGAGGAGGAGGAGGAAGAGGAGAAAGATAAGGAGAAGGAGGAATATAAAAAAGGAGTAATAGGAGGCTTGAAGGAGGAGAAATAGACGGGGGAGGAACAGGCTAATAAGGAATAGGAGGGGGGAAATAGTCAGGACAGGAATAGGAGAGGGAAATAGGATAGGAACAGGAAGAACAGCAGTATCAGGAATAATAAGATTAGGAGGAGTACGAATAGTAAGAAAAGGGGAACGAGAGAAGGAGGATAAGGATAGGAGGGGAGGGCGTTCCCTAGAGAGATCCTCTCTAGCTTACTGAATAGTACTATTCAACTGCAGCTGTACAACATTTTTCACCTCCATTACTAAAATTCACTTGGGACAAAACTTAAGCTCATCAAGATGTTCCTCAGTGACCGAGAGTTCCGGGGACGGGCACTGACTGTTCTAATCTCTGAAGAAACACGAAGAACCAGGAAAAGTGGAAGCACTTTGCAACGCTAAAGTGACCGCGGCGACTGATTCTTGGGCGATCTCACTCGCCGAAGAAACCCGGATGCGGTGACTCTCTTCCCCCAATCGCAATCTGACGGCGTCGGCCTCATCAAAGGCACCAATCCGAGTGTGAAAAAATTGAAAAACGAACGCGGCCAATAGCACGCCATAAAAAAGTAGATCTAAGGCATACTTAAGCAATTATAGACAAGAGTAAGCAATCGCCATCGGCCAGGATGTAGTCAGTAAATAAGAACACGTCTCGGACCAGACACACCCCTTCTCTCTCTCTCTCTTTCTCTCTCTCTCTCTCTCTTTCTCTCTCTTTTCTCCTTGTTACTTCTCTATTGAAGTCTTTCAATTTATGAATTTCTTTCTATTTCCTTCATTACAGAATGACGGGAGGCTTCCTTTCATCACTACTGCCTTTGACAGCAAAGTACGACACAGTAGTGTCCCTGAGTTTTTGGAGGATTCTTCCCACCTGGCCACGACCTCCAAGGCAGAGACAGGGACATCAACTCGACCAAACTTTTCAGGACGAGATCACGACCCGACTCATCACTGGCCGAATTTCCCAGCTCGCGAGCTGGATCCTGATTGGCTGAGAACACTCCACCAATCGCCTCCGATAGTCCAGTCGTCAGAGACCTCTGATCTGTTTTGTAAGTATAAAGGTGATGGGGTGGGGGTGAGGGGAAAGCAGGCGGTAGGTATCCCTAGTCTAACTGTTTCCTGCACCAGATTCTGAGCCCCCCCCATCCCCCCGTCCCCACACCCCACTCTGCACCAGCAAGGTCCGCCAGCCACCACGGCCTATAGCCTCCAGCAGACTTCGACCTGGCTTGACCGCGTCGACCACCAGCGGCAGTGACTCGTCCAACCCGGGCCTCAATGCCTCCAGACGCTTTTCCAAAAAGAGACAGATGTCCCTCCTTCAGCACTATTTTTTTTTTTTTTTTTTTTTTGCGGGGCTGGTACCCCCTCGGTCTTTGACAATGGCTTCCCTTGTCTACACTCTTCCTTTCAGGATAACCCGCTGCAGCATCTCCACCTCTACCTTTATGGGGTTCTAAACAGGGCTGCTCGTCTCTTCTACCTAATGCAGGACAATAACAAAGGTCTCCCCCCAACTACTGCAATGATACGAAAGTCATCTCGGCTCCAGCCAAGAAAGGAAACGCTCTCAGGAGAACTGGAGACGCAAATGGTCAGCGGGTATCAGTCATCTCACAGCCCCCTGGGAGGGCGGCGCAGACAAGTGGTCAACCCCACGAGGAAATCCGCGTAGAAAAGGCTGACACGAAACGGGGAGGAGATACTGTAGTGGACCAGGAGGAGGAAGAAGATGATGATTACAAGGAGGAAGAGGGATAATTGAAAATTAACATCATACGAGAGAGCAACACATGGCCGATGAAGGTGAGTTTGGCACAAAAAAAAAAAAAA
>NC_134790.1:9869828-9872328 GCF_046742065.1 Oratosquilla oratoria
GCTACCTCCCTTATAAGGGGAAAAAGAGATTTTGGTATACTGTATGTATATATGTATGTATGTATGTATGTATGTATGTATGTTGACGACGACGACGATCACCATCATCATTATTATTACTACTACTATTATATTTATTCATTTATCTATTTACTGCTTTTGTGGTGGCGGCTGACGTTATACTGGAAAAGGTCGTGTGGCCAAGGGGAAGGTGGCCCATGACGGAGAGAAGCAGCTATACCATCGATGGCGAAATCTCGTCTTTGGTAGCAGTGATGAGGGAAAGGCAATTGCGCTTGTTTTTTTGTTTGAACGTGAGTGCAACCGTGTGTGTGTGTGTGTGTGTGTGTGTGTGTGTGTGTGTGTGTGTGTGTGTGTGTGTGTGTGTGTGTGTGTGTGTGTGTGTGTGTGTGTGTGTGTGTGTGTGTGTGTGTGTGTGTGTGTGTGTGTGTGTGTGTGTGTGTGTGTGTGAGTTCGTGTATATCAAATGTACAGTATGTGTGTACGCGCGCGTATGTCATATATGTACAGTATGTGTATGTATGCGCGCATACGTGCGTGTATGCGATGTGTATGTGTATGCTTGTGCGCATGCGTGATCGCGCGTGCGTGCGTTTATGCGTGCGTAGATGCGTCTTTGTGTGGGTGCGTGCAATCCACATCCCCCCCCCCCGGTGTGCGACATACGACACCGGAAGTGCACATACATGTGTTCACGCATCTGTGCCCATATGCCAATGCGCATGTGTATTCACCATGGTCTTGGACCACGTGTTGGACTCGTGATCGACAGTTATTAACCTCCCGGACGAGAGCTCAGAGCTCGTATGACCGATCTATGGGTAATACTGTCACCTTACACGCACACACACACCCAACCCCCAACCCCGCCCACGAGAGTTGGAGTAACACCCCGCAGCGTGCTCATGCATTCATGCGCAGGTGTTTCCCCCGAATACGGGTTCCGTCTTTCATCTACGCACGAGTCCAATCGCGTGCAAACAGAATCTGCTTCGTCACATGAGCCTTCGCGTGTAAACGCACCAAGTCCGTTCTTCTCGTGTACTCCCTGAACGAGGGCGGGTACTGAGCAAGTGTGTGTGTGGGGGGAGGGGGGGGGGGAGTGTGTGCGTGTGAAGGGGAAAGGGAGGGGGGAAAGGGAGGGGGGAAAGGGAGGGGGAAGGGGAGGAGGAAGGGGAATGGGGGAAGGGGAACGGGGGAAGGGAAGGGGAAAGGGGGAGGGGGAAAGGGGAGGGGGAAAGGGGAGGGGGAAAGGGGAAAGGGGGAGGGGGGAAGGGGGAGGGGGAAAGGGGGAGGGGGAAAGGGGGAGGGGGAAAGGGAGGGGGAACAGGGGAAGGGGGAGGGGGAACGGGGGGGAAGGGGGGGGGGGAAGGGGAGAGGGGGAAGGGGAGGGGGGAAAGGGGGAGGGGGAAGGGAGGGGGGGGGGGGGGGGGGAAGGGGGAGGGGGGGGGCAGGGGGGGGAGAGGTTCACTTTCCGCCTGAGGCCCGGGTGGGGTTGGTTCCGCATCGGGGTCTCTCGGTCCACCGTTTCCCGAAGAGCTCCTCCCGAACTCGATCCCCGCTGCCCTCTCCTAGTGCTCGCCGTCTTCCACGGCCCGAAGCGCCCCGTCATGCTGCCATGTCCGTACCCTTCCTCTTCTAGAGGGGTCTTCATCGAAACGTCTTACACGAGTCTTGCAGCTGCGGGCAATTCTACTTTTGGGAAGATGAGTGTAATTTGTGTTTTGTATCTATTTGTTGGAGTTTATAGGAACGAACCTGCGAGCGTCAAGTCCCGTCTACTCTTCTCCATCGATCATACGATCCCTTTTTAGACTACTTAAGGTGTGGATAAATACTGTATATATGTGCGTGTGTGTGTGTGTGTGTGTGTGTGTGTGTGTGTGTGTGTGTGTGTGTGTGTGTGTGTGTGTGTGTGTGTGTGTGTGTGTGTGTGTGTGTGTGTGTGTGTGTGTGTGCGTGCGTGTGTGTGTGTGTGTGTGTGTGTGTGTGTGTGTGTGTACGTGTGTGTGTGTGTGTGTGTGTGTGTGTGTGTGTGTGTGTGTGTGTGTGTGTGTGTGTGTGTGTGTGTGCGTGCGTGCGTGTGTGTACGTGTATGTGTGCTTTTGGGTACAGACCGACATCTAGACGGCTGCAAGGTCATCAACCCAGGTAGACGCCGAAAAAGCGAATAAGTGATCTTCCCACTTTTCAGGAGTACGAGTGAGTACGTCAGCTTTTACCCGTCGTAATGTCGGGACTCGAACCGCCTCATGTAAAGCCCCACCGACCACCTACCAACCGCGGCCCCGACCCCCTGGTCTCCGGAGCCTGTCCACTCGGGGGTGATCGGGCGCTGCTCGATCTGCCCGACTACTTTCAGAGGCCCACCCACGGGGCCACGCCCGTTGGGGCCTTACGTTCGAGTCTCCTCTCAAAAAATAAAATATTCCCACTTTATATGCCATCTACGCTAATGTTGAGAAGGTACGTGTTTGTA
>NC_134790.1:9877328-9904828 GCF_046742065.1 Oratosquilla oratoria
GTTTTGAATCTGACGAAAAGGAAAAGGATCCGTCGGGGAGAGTGTTTGTATTCAAGTCGAAGTGTTACAACAACAAATACACATACATACATACACACACACATACACATACACACACACATACACACACAAACACACAAAGGCACGCACACACACACACACTACATACATACACACACATACACACACACACACACACACACACACACTACATACACACACACACACTACATACACACACATATATATACATAAACACACAAACACACGCGCGCGCACACACACACACACACACACAAGAAAATGTTAAGAAAGATATTCCCTCCAATGGACAGCAGTTGTTCAATTGAACAAGTCGTACTTTGTGAAAAAGGAGCTCCGTCGACGGCGTCCATTATAACCAATCCGAACAGGTCAGCGCCCCGTTGACCTAAGGTCACTGCGACCTGCGACGACCTTTCTGGGCCACGCCAGGCCACTCTATTCAGCCGAGCACACCACTCTGAGCAGGCAGAGGGTTAATCAGAGCAAAGTGTGGCGAGATGGTCTGCTATGATACCCGAGCTAATATTTTTCCCCCCTAAGTACTTTACAGTTTCAATAATCAAGTGGATATGTCTTGCGAAATACAGCATTACCAACGATCAATTTACGTAAAAAGCGCAATAAAATAAATAGAATAAATAAATTAAAGACAAACAAACAAATAAATATATAAATGTGTCTATTTCATAGAGAGCTTCCCCCCCCCCTTGTAAGGGAGGTCGCCAATAGAAAAGTGGTTAAAAAAAAAAATATTCGTGGGTTTCCAATAAAGCTGCTTCTCTTGTTACAGATCATTTACGACCTCAAAGGTAATTGGCACGCCTGGCGTGCATATCTGGTTTAAATATAGAAAGCACTTGGGCACTTTTCGGGACCTAATTTGACCCTTCGAGTGTTCCTAAAGTACCTAACGTACTTATCCACTGTGTATGAACGACTCTGTGTTCGTGTGTTCGTGTGTGTGTGTGTGTGTGTGTGTGTGTGTGTGTGTGTGTGTGTGTGTGTGTGTGTGTGTGTAATGATAATAATAATAATATACGGTTTATTGTGTATAACAGAATTACTGTGTGTGTGTGTGTGTGTGTGTGTGTGTGTGTGTGTGTGTGTGTGTGTGTGTGTGTGTGTGTGTGTGTATGTTTGTGTATGTGTATAATAATAATAATTAATAATAATAATATACGGTCCATTGGGTATAGCAGCATTACTGTGTGTGTGTGTGTGTGTGTGTGTGTGTGTGTGTGTGTGTGTGTGTGTGTGTATGTGTGTGTATGTGTGTGCACGTCTGCGCGCGTCAGGGGTGCAGTTACGCGCGTGATCGAGATGAAGGTCAGAGGTGAGGGTTGCGGGCAGCATCAGTGACATCATCAGGGCAAAATACACACGAATGAACAGACTCTATTTAGTACAGAGGCGCTGGTGGGACTCTCCCTTCTTTATCAAAGGGCCGCAGCCAGTCAGGCCTCGCGAAAGGGTGAAGAACGGTCCTCGCCAAAGCACTCAAGAGGTCCTGGGGGTGGGAGAGGATCCTCTCCCTTCGAGAGTGATATTTATACCCTCCCGAGAGTCCCGCAAGCACTGATTGATGGGCGCCTGCACTTGTGTGGGCGTGCGTGCGAGGTGCACCAAGGGTGGCCGAAGAGAGAATTCCATCAGAGTGGGTGGGGGGTGGGCGGGTGCAAACGTTCTTGTTTGTGCACGTGCAAGTGTAGGTTCCCTTGGCGCAAGGCTAACCCCCCTCTCTCTCTCTCTATCTATCTACCTCTCTCTCGCTCGCTCTCTATCTATCTCCCTTTCCGTCTCTCTCTCTCTCTCTCTATCTCTCTCTATCTATCTCCCTTTCTGTCTCCCTCTCTCTCTCTCCCTCCCTCTATCCTTCTCCCTTGTTATTTCTCTATCTACCTACCTTTCTGTGTGTGTGTGTGTGTGTGTGTGTGTGTGTGTGTGTGTGTGTGTGTGTGTGTATGTATGTGTGTGTGTGTGTGTGTGTGTGTGTGTGTGTGTGTGTGTGTGTGTGTGTGTGTGTGTGTGTGTGCGCGAGTATGTGTGTGTGTGTGTGTGAGTGCGACCACACGCGCGGTTCACCTCTCAAACAGCTCCTGCTCCTACATATGTTTACCACAACGAAACCACAAGGTCGACCTACCTGATACAACGCCCGACCCCCCCAACGACGAGCTCCGAAAACTGGGATCTCAGCTCCGTCAATTAAGAAGACACAAAACAACACCTGACCCTCCCCTCGACGAGTTTCTGGTTCTAGAATCGACACAATGACAGTCACATGGGACGGGGGAGGGGGAGGGGAGAGGGAGGGGAGGGGGGAAGGGGGAAGGTTACACGGTTTCCTCTCGAAACTGGTTTTCTTTTTGGAAACTCGAGGTTGTGTCCATGACATAAGGGTAGGGCGCGCTCACCGCAAAATGCGACGACGGCGACGGAAAGTCGTGAGTCGTGCGAAGTCAGCGGCAGCAGGGGTGGTAGCAGGGGCGGAATTGGCAGGAGCAGGGGCAGGGAGGTCGGACGGAAAGATGGACCCCTAAGGACTTCTGCCGTTATTTCTGGGTTTTAGGGCGTGAAAAGAAATAATGAGGAAGAGAAAGAGATCCTCAACACTGCTCTAAAACCTATTCTATTTTATTTTATTTTTTTATCGTTATTATATTTTTTTCGCATCCGACCTAGTTATGGACCAAATGGTCTCCTGTCGGCATGCTCCGCCTTTGTAATCCTTTGTAAGTATGTCACAATGCTGAACGACTAGTAAGAACAAATCTCAACCTTTACTCACTCGCCTTTATGCATTCAGCCGATCACCTCCAAGCTAGTCCCGTATAAAACAAAATGCACAGCCGATGTAAACGCACAGAAAAAAAAATGAAGTTTTCTTTTCTATCACGGGTATGAATTCACCTCTGCTTGGAAATCAATGCCTACATTTCACTCCCAAACTTAAAAAAAAAAAAAAAAAAAAAAAACTTATTATACTTTCCTCCCTTCCCTAGACAGTATCGGTGAACTAACTAGGCGCTGCACATCTATCAACAACAGAAATTAAGTCCGTCTCAACTAATCCATCTTATGTAGTAATGATATATTAAAAAAAAAACTGTTCTAGAATACGCAAAGCAATTTCACTCTCCTAAAAGAGAATTACTAACTCATTCCTACCCAGATCACACTTGAAGACTTTCTTCTAACTTAAACCAGCTGAGTTTATTCGCTTTAGAAGGAACGCGAGAGTATAAA
The DNA here is from genome assembly GCF_046742065.1 of Oratosquilla oratoria. NCBI lineage: Eukaryota > Metazoa > Arthropoda > Malacostraca > Stomatopoda > Squillidae > Oratosquilla > Oratosquilla oratoria. Next base: position 9,880,620 of record NC_134790.1, read on the forward strand.
CGAGGGTTCACATGCACAAGGCCACGAGGAGGCGAGCCTTCCGGACTGAAACCCAACGCTTTCGGAGTTTTTTTTTTTTCAAGAAAAGATTTAATTCCGCGGGACAGACAAGCCCAGTCCGCCCGGGCGACTTTAATAGGTAACCCGACACTCGAGCGAAATAAGGCACCTAAAACGCAGCCGTTTCCGGAGCTCTGGCGCCACGGAAACTAAAAGACGTATTGGCTAGCGCCACGGAAGCCAAAAGACGTATTGGTTGGCGCCACGGAAGCCAAAAGACGTATTGGTTGGCGCCACGGAAGCCAAAAGACGTATTGGTTGGCGCCACGGAAGCCGAAAAAATTCTTGGTGTCACCGTCAGAAAGGAGTTCGTTGAGATGTCCTCAACTCGTTCCGCACGATGTCCTTCTCGCTCTCAGCCGAATAAAATCGTCGGGTCCTAGACAGAGTAGAATTTGCAATGACGTCATCAGATCATGCATGCGCGCAGCTTGTGTGTCTGTGTGTGTGTGTGTGTGTGTGTGTGTGTGTGTGTGTGTGTGTGTGTGTGTGTGTGTGTGTGTGTGTGTGTGTGTGTGTATGTGTGATTCACCATGGTCTTGGATCACGTGTCGTATGGTTTTGATCTTTATTCTGTCTCCTCTATTCCCTCCAGACATCCATCGTGGTATTCTCATTTCCACCATTTCCATTTCTCCTTCTCAAGTCTCCTTCGAGAGCAATGCCTTATCGCTATACGTCGTCACTGGTCTAACAACACTTTTACGTAATTCATCTTTAAAAGGTTATTTTATTGTATTCATTATTATTATTTTTTTGGCGATGCGCACCGCGTGCTTTCCTTTGTTTACACCAAGCAGACGTGTTGTTTTGATTCCATACATACATACATACATACATAAACAAATATACATACATACGTAAAATACATACATACATACAATATACATATATGCTATTATTTGTCTGTTTGTTTATTATTTGCTTGATCTTCATTTATTATTATTCATCTGTCATTTTTTTTATTATTTGCCTGTTTGTTTATTAACTATAACTATGCGTTTATTTTACTTATAATTATTTATATTATATATATATATTTTTTATCTATCATTATTATATATTTCTTTCGCATCCGACCTAGTTATGGACCAAAAGGTCTCCTGTCGGCATGCTCCGCCTTTGAAATCTTTTATGTATATACAAGTATATATCATATATAATTTCCTTTATAAACACTCTAGCCTGCTTACTTTCCTTCACTCCGTCTAATTACTCAAGTATTCATAATTCCTTTGGTATGAAATAATCTTCCCACGCCCTGTCCCCTCCCACCCTCCCCCCTGCGAAATCCCGTCGTCCATATCTCTTCCCTTTTCCTCTTCCTCCTCCTCCTCCTTCCCCTCCGCTGTTCTCCTCCACCACTCTCATAAATCAAAGACATCCCATCCTTCTCCTCCATCATTTCCATTCCCTTTCAGATACTCCCTCCCTCCCTCCTTCCCTCCCTCCCCTTTGCCCCGTGCCCCGTCCCTCTACTGCGGGGCCCCTGTTTACGACCAGGGACACGCCCCCTGCACACGGACTCCATCGCAAAAGACTTCTCGCCCCCCCCTTGCCCCTCCCCCCCCCTCCACGTCACAGTTCGGAACGGCAGTCGACCTCGTTTTCCATCCCATCCTTTATTCATTACGTGTTACGAGGAGGAGGAGGAGGAGGAGGAGGAGGAGGAGGAGGAGGAGAAGGGGCAGAGGGAAGAGGGAGAGGAGGAAGAGGTAGAAGAGGACAAGGAGGAGGAGGTGGTGAGGAAGAAGAGGACGAGGAGGAGGAGGTGGTGAGGAAGAAGAGGACGAGGAGGAGGAAGCAGAGGACGAGGAGAAGGAAGAGAAAGAAGAGGACGAGGAGGAGGAGGAAGAAGAGGACGAGGAGGAGGAGGAGGAAATTATAATGAGAGTCAAGGAAAAGAGGGTTGGGTAAAGTAAAGAGGGATATTTTTCGAACAAAGTAAAGTAGTGGTAGAACATGTAGGGAGAGGGACGGAAGGGAACGGACGGAAGGGAAAGATCCGTTAGAGTATGGAGAGGGGCAAGGGAGGCGTGTAGGCAGGGAAAGGAAAGGAAAAGGGGAAATAGGGAAGCGAGAATCGGGCAACAGGAGAGTACCAAGGAGACCCACAGAGCAAATGTCGATTGCTCAAGAGTTGATGGAGCATGTAAGAACCAAAAGAATTTTCAATGTGGCACAATGCTACAGTAGTAATGAGCATGTTATACAAAAAAAGGTTATATTGGTGATTGGAAGTAGGTAAAAGAGGAAGGAGGGAAGGAGGGAAAGAAGGGGAGAAGGGAGGGAGGAAGGGAGGGAGGGAAGGAGGAAGAGAGGAAGGGAGGGAGGGAAGGAGGAAGGGAGGGAGGAGGGAGGGAGGGAGGAAGGAGGGAAAGGAGGAAGGAGGGAGGGAACGAAGGGAGGAAGGAAGGGAGGAAGGAAGGAAGGGAGAAAGGGAAGGAGGAAGGGATGGAGGGATGGATGGATGGAGGGAGGGAGGGAGGGAGGGAGGAATGAAGGAAGGAGGAATGAAGAAAGAAGGGAAAGAAAGAAGGAAGGAAGGAAGGGGGAAAGAAGGGAGGAAGGAAGGAGGGAAAGAAGGAAAAGAAGGAAGGAAGGTAGGAAGGAGGGAAGGTAGGAAGGAATGAAGGAAGGAGGGAAAGAAAGAAAAAGAAAGGAAGGAAGGATCTCTTGGGGTGACGTGTTGGGGTGTTGTGCAAGGCGACGACAGGACCACGGGGGCATCTCGGCCAGAGGCTGAAAACATAAATAAAGAATCGCGCCGACCTTGGGTGATATGTCAATGTCTTCGACGCCTCCCGTCCTGTCAGAATCTCCAACGTCTTTGGCTCCTGATGCTGGAACTCGAGGCAGGCTTCTTGTTCCCCTTTACTCGTTCACACACACACACACACACACACACACACACACACACACACACACACACACACACACACACACACACACACACATGCATGCATACATATACACACATACAAATAAATAAATGCACATACAAATAAATAAATGAAAAAGAAAATCTTCTTGTTCGGTGTGACGCTATGTCGACTTAGATCAAGTGCCGGCGCCGGCCGACGTCTCAGCAGCGTTTGGCGATTCCGTTCCTGATGGTCGCCCACAATGCCACGCCGCGCCGCTCTACGCTCCGCGTGCGCCGTTTATCCCGTCTCGTTCGTTGGCATTGTCAGTGCGTCGTCGTTTTGCGCTATATGGCCGCGCCGACGCCATTACGATTTTGTTTTTGCCCGCGAAGGCGCATAAATTCAACCAAACTGTCGTCTTGCCAAATTGCACAGGTGTCTTGTTGGGTTTTCTTGCCCTCAAAGTCATATTTCTTTGTTGTTCTGCCGCCTTAGATGTTGTGTCTAATTGTACAGTGTTTGTGATCTATGGCGTGCTCTATAATGGTGATAAATTATGATAACCTGTAAACTGAAATTGCGATGATAACAATGTTGTCACTGCATATTTAATAAAAACTATGACGACATAATATAAATAATAATGGTAACAATACGAGTCATAAATGATCAACACTATATAATTGCTTTGGTAACAGCTGTTGATCACTTTGATAACATTTTGGAAATTACTCGGTGACATGCACTCTTTCACATACCCTTCCTTGTTCTACATCTCAGCTGTCCTGTTGCAAGTGTCGTTGCTCTGCGATTTATTTATTCATTTATTCATTTTGGGGGGGAGCATTTGGATTTTTCTTCAGTTGCATTCATAGCTACATTTGCAATGTAATCTCTAAAAAAAAAACAGGTTCAGGAAGAGATACAAAAAAGTATAGAGCATAATTATATTATATTATATATATATATATATATATATAATATAATATAAAGCTGGTAGGAAATATAATACACTAATCATGGGGATGACTCATGGGCGAGATTTGCGCTATACGTTGGCACCCCTGCATTTCTCAGTGCATAAGAGATTCCGACCGACATTTCTATTGGGATATGGGGAACTGACGAAATGCACACATACCCACGCTTACCAACCCTACCATACCAATTCGGGGTGTATTCTTAAATCGTCATCAGAGTTACCAATCCTACCGGACCAAAATGGGCCGTATTCCCATTATTCCCATATATGTACGTGCAGAAGTACCAACCTTACCGTACGGTTCATTTCCACAACGGGGAACAAATCTATATAAACATCTCCCTGGGGTCACTGCACTGTTGCAGAACCACCAGACCTAACCCTCGCGATGATGACGAGATCTATGCAAATACACCATCCACTGCTGTTGCACTGCAGAACCTTGCTGACAAAAGCCTACTATCGTATGAGATATGCTTTCTACATAACCATGCAAGATGTATATTTGCACAGCTATGGTGAAGGATGGGTCAGGTTCAGACGTCCGCAGGACTCGAACCAAGGTGTGGGGCGTCGTTCGAGTCACCAAGCCTCCTGGACACGGGATCACCAAACTTGGTCCCACCAGTTGTATCATTCGCTTTATATACTCCCACTGCACTTCACTGCTGGCGAGCTGACATGATCAAAATCTCCTGTAACGGTGGACAACTATTTTTTTTTCTTTATTCTTCTTTTTTAAAAGTAAATATTCCTTTTATCAACTTCATTATTTTGCACCTCTTCCTTTATACCCATTTTTCTTCCTCTGTTTCTTTTTCTCCGTTTTCTTTATCATCTTCTTGGATACACCCGTTTCTTTCCTCTCGTCCTCTTCCTCCACTTCCTCCTCGTCAGTCTCTACCCTCACCTCTCCCTCCACTCCTCCTCTGCCCCCCCGTCTTCCTTTCCTTTTCCATCTCTACCTCCACCGCCACCACAACCACCACCACCGCCACCTGGTAGCCAATACTTCATCTTACCCGACCTTGGCGTCTTCGCATCCTTCCTGCTCGCCTTCTTGTTCTTCTCCCGGTCGCCGGGCCGGGCCGGGCCGGGACCCGTCCCATCTCATATCCAGCGCCGCAGACGTCTCGGCTCTGTACAGACACCATCGTCTTCCTCCTTACCTCCTCGACCAAGCAACCGAGTATGAACACGGACACAGGTCTCCAACACTACTTGCACCAGTGTAACCACCGTCTCCAACACTACTTGCACCCGTGTACCTACCGTCTCCAACACTACTTGCACCCGTGTACCCATCGTCTCCAACACTACTTGCACATGTGTAGTACGAACTATCTCCAACACTACTTGCACCCGTGTACCCATCGTCTCCAACACTACTTGCACCTGTGTACCTACCGTCTCCAACACTACTTCATCCCGTGTACCCTTCGTCTCCAACACTACTTGCACCCGTGTACCCACTATCTCCGACACTACTTGCACCCGTGTACTACCCACTGTCTCCAACACTACTTGCACTCGTGTAGTACCCACTATCTCCGACACTACTTGCACCCGTGTAGTACGCACTATCTTCAACACTACTTGCACCCGTGTAGTACCCACTATCTCCAACACTACTTGCACCCGTGTAGTACCCGCTATCTTCAACACTACTTGCACCCGTGTATCCACTACCTCCGACACTACTTGCACCCGTGTAGTACCCACTATCTTCAACACTACTTGCACCCGTGTAGTACCCACTATCTTCAACACTACTTGCACCCGTGTAGTACCCACTATCTCCAACACTACTTGCACACGTGTAGTACCCACTATCTCCAACACTACTTGCACCCGCGAACCTACTATCTCTAACACTACTTGCACGGTGTACCCACTCTCTCCAACACTACTTGCACACGTGTAGTACCCACCATCTCCAACACTACTTGCACCCGCGTACCTACTATCTCTAACACTACTTGCACGGTGTACCCACTGTCTCTAACACTACTTGCACCCGTGTAGTACCCACTATCTTCAACACTACTTGCACCCGCGTACCTACTATCTCCAACACTATTTGCACCCGTGTATCCACTATCTCCGACACTACTTGCACCCGCGTAGTACCCACTACCTCCGCGACACTACTTGCACGGTGTACCCACAATCTCCAGCAATACTTGCACCCGTGTTCCCACCATCTCCGACACACAGACCTTAATACTAATGTTGCAAACAGATTAATCACCATCACGATGACTACCGTCACCCTCCCCATCACCGGCGTTTCAAGAACATCACCTTCTCTACTTTTCTACACCCTGCTGAACGAATGATGACATCACAAAGACACGAGGACCTCCGAAACAAAGAAAAGAAAAAAAAGCGACGACGACGACCAAGACGACAAGAAATGCTCTTAACAAAGACTTCTTTCACGTTCCCAACATTCTCTTCGAATAAGATAGCGGGAGCATCATCACAAACATATTCTAAACCACTGCATTACCAACCCTTTAATTACTGCTCGTAGAGCCGCCATCAACATCCATCACCACCACCACCACCGTCCCGTCTTTGTTCTCCTCCGCCCACGCCCCTTCCACCTCCCTCCCTCCCTCAGTTCCCCAACACTTGCTTACCCGCATCTACCTCATCGGTACTACTACCGAGTAGTATGAAGGCCGTATCATCTCTCGTGGGACAGACCGGTCCTGTAGTGAACCACTAGGGCTGAACTCGTCTCAACCGGGACCTTTTCCTCTTCGCATCTGAGTTGTAGTCGTCTGAATTCCTTTCCGTGGATTTTTTTTTTTTTTTTTTTTTTTTTTTCCCCCAGTGATGCATCTGTTCTCGTTTCCATCACTCAGAAGACTTCTGCCTTCATGGAAAAAAAAGTGTAAAGGTAATTCGTGTAGTCATTGGAAGGATACCACACGAATAAAGTTCCTATTGCTAATGGATGATGACTGCAGAGCAAATGCTGACGGTACAGTCACAAAAGTTTAGTTTTATCTTTTTGATCTCTCCCACCGTTCTCCCTCCCCAACCTCATCACCACCGCCACTCTCGTTCTCCTCTTCCCTGCAATTTGTTTTTTATATCTTTTCTCCAATTTCTCCTCACTTCTGCTCGACTAATTCCGTCTACCAGTGCTCCTGGACTCGGCAGCATACTCTAGTTGTCACAAGGACAGGAGCAGCAGCGCCAACAATCACAAGAGGGGCGGGCAATGATAAAAACAAAATTTACAAGAAGAGGCTCCTTCCGGCAATTTCTCGAGCGGATATGACATGACGAAGACGCTGGCGAAAACACCTTTGGCGCCATCCGTCAAGTGACCACAATATTACCGGGCGACAATCAAACATTCAGACCGAGACTTGAAGATGACAAGGGTATCGAAGGACACATGGACCAGGAGGGGAAGGGAGAGGAGGAGAAGAGGAGGGTGGGAGAGCAGGGTAGGGAAGGAGAGGAAAGGAAAGAGGAGAAGAGGGAAGGAGAGGAGAGGAGAGGAGAGAGGAGAGGGGAGGAGAGGGGAGGGGAGGAGAGGAGGAGAGAGGAGGGTGGGAGAGCAGGGTAGGGAAGGAGAGGAGGGGAGGAGAGGAGAGGAGAGGGGAGGAGGGTAAAAAGAAGGTGGACAGGGGAGAGGTGGAGGAAAAAAAATGAAAAAAAATAAAAAAGGGACGTAAAAGGAAAGATCGTGCCCATGTCCATGCGAAACGGGCAGTAGGACCGGGTATGAGCAGAGGGAGGCGAGTCGCGGACACGAGCCCCGTAGGATCAGCAGCAGCAGCAGCAGACAAGCGGGGAAGACCTGAGCCCAGGAACAAGCGGGGCTGTAGTGCCTGGAACACGACCGGTCAGTGTGTGAGTGAGTGAGTGAGTGAGTGAGTGAGTGAGTGAGTGAGTGAGTGTGTGTGTGTGTGTGTGTGTGTGTGTGTGTGTGTGTGTGTGTGTGTGTGTGTGTGGAGGGACGGGGGTGGGGTGAGTGGTCGAACTTTTTTTTTTTTTTTTTTTTTGGGGGGGGAGTGAAGTATCACTCCCACGGGCTTTGCTTGAGCCCGTGCTGAGGGGTCGAACACCCAAACAATCTCAAACCACCGACGGAGGACTTGGCGCCAAGGTCTGTCTCAAGACGCGTACAATAACACACACACACACATACACACGCACACATGCACGCGCACACACACACAAAAAAAAAAACGGGGCTTTGATACCGGATGATCCCTCCTAAGTAGACGATGGTGAAAAAATATATGCTAAAAATAATAATGATAATAAGAAATAATAAAATAAATAAATAAATAAATGAAATAAAAAATGCACATAACCTACCGGACACATTTTCACATCTAGGCGTTGTTTACTCAGTGATCTGTTTACCTCACGCCCGAGCACAGAGACACCCAATCCCCTCCCAGGCACCCAGCCACTCCATCCGTACCTCCTGATCAACTTCAATTCTTTATTCCACCACATCTCTGGTTGATAGACAAACAGACACATCTCCCTCCTTTGCGATTACCCGGGTTCGACTCTTGCAATCGCAATGCAATGGCATATTCGGCTCTTCACCAAACTACAATCAACCCACACGATCGCGGGCCGAAGAGGCGTCGTGTACCCTCGATCCTTCAATACGAGACCTGCTGGGCGACTCAATGCAAGAACAAATTAAGTATAATCGTAAGGGCGAGCATCGGCCTTGTAGTACATGGAAAATGGCCAATACAGATTTCATGTATGAATATGAATTGATGTGCGTTCGTGTGTGTGTGTGTGTGTGTGTGTGTGTGTGTGTGTGTGTGTGTGTGTGTGTGTGTGTGTGTGTGTGTGTGTGTGTGTGTGTGTGTGTGTGTGTGTGTGTGTGTGTGTGTGTGTGTGTGTGTGTGTGTGTGTGTGAGAGAGAGAGAGAGAGAGAGAGAGAGAGAGAGAGAGAGAGAGAGAGAGAGAGAGAGAGAGATTTAACATGAACTTGCATCACGTGCTGGACTCGTGATCTAAAGTTATTAACTTTCCAAATGAGAGTTCATATGGCTCGATCTGTGTGTGTGTGTGTGTGTGTGTGTGTGTGTGTGTGTGTGTGTGTGTGTGTGTGTGTGTGTGTTTACCTCATTACATTTATATATTACGCACACTCGCACATACACACACACAAACACACACGCACACACACACAAACACACACATATACACACGCACACACACACAAACACACACACACACACACACAAACACACACACAAAGAGTACTCGTTAACGTTTCCGCCTCTCATGCAGATAGACCGAGATCGCGCCCCCTTTGACAGAGTGGAGGCTTCACTAACACTGCGAGCCGTTACTGTCTCCCTTGTGCAAAGAAATGTATACATGGTGTGCGATGTATGTAACATCACAACATTTTCCTTACATCAAACTAGCGGAGCTCTGAACTCTCACCTGAAAAGGTATTCTCTGTCGATCACGAGTCGAACACGTGATCCGAGACCATGGTGCATCACATCAAGGGATGGACAATGGACCATGGACTACCTAGGAAAGACCACCCGATAGCGCGGGATCGGAGGGCAAAAGATGTCTGTATGAAAATGATAAGATAGTTGTGTATGAAGGAGGGCTATTTCCACCGGGCGATTCTTTGGAATGTTGTTTATTGCGCGATGCCGTGGCTCAGAAGTGTCGGACAGGAGACTTGGAGGTTGAGATCGTTATTCACTTGCCCTCGAAAGTTCCTCGTAGATCTGCATCTATGTATGCAGACGTGGCGGGTGATAGCTTATGGGTGACTGGGCCCACGCCAGGGGGCCCTTCACTGCCGCTTATGGCTTTATGACACGCTGGGTCGTCACGGTCTGGGTACGTGGATGACCTGGTCGCGGCGTGGGGGGGGGACGGGGAAGGGGAGGAAGGAAGGGGGCAAGAGGTGGGGGGATGGGGAGATTGTATATCAAGGGGAGATGTTGGTGGCACGGATAACGTACAGGGATGAGGGGGAAGACAAGGAGGAGATGGAGGAGGGGTGAGGAAGGAAGAGAGGAGGAGTAGGAGTAGGGGACGAGGGAAATAGGAGGAAGTGGAGGAGGACGAGGAGAGGAAGGAAGACAAGGAGGTGGAGGAGGAATGAGGAAGGAGGAGTGAGGAAGTAGGAGTGAGCAAGGAGTAGGAGTGGGGGAGGAGAGGAAGAGGAGGAAGAGGAGGAGGAGGAAGAGGAGTGGGGGAAGAGGAGGAGGAGGGGAGGAAAAGTGGTGGTGGTGGTGGTGGCGGCGGTGGTGGTGGTGCAGGAGGCGCTTGGCCTAGCTGAGATCGAAGTCGTCCCCTTTGCATTTTTTAAGCTCTGGTTGACAGGGTAACAATCCACGAGCACCTGGATTCGAACCCGGGTACACGTCGTTTGGAGCAAGACCGAAACCCGAGCACCACAGAGGCCTTCTCCCCCTCTCTCTCTCTCAAATAAATAAAATAAAATAAAATAAAATAAAATAAAATAAATATAAATACAATGCCTTTGCGACTGGCCATAAGTGATGAGTTACAATGTCCTTTTAATTACCCATTTACCCAAGCGTATCACGTGTTTATTCGTCTGTACCCTTTTATAATTCCGCATCCAGACCCTGATGGGCCTAATGGGATGTTCAGGCCAAGGACGACCTCAACGGTCCCTGACTAGGACGACGTCAGCGCTGACGACGACGACTCCATCGGAACTTCGAGGTTGTGGGGGGTGGGGGGTGAAGGGGGGCGGGGAGGTGGGCTGGGAGTGGGGGAAGGGGAGTGGGGGGAGGGGAGGGGGGCGTGACGATGCGGCAATGAAGAGGATGCAATCAGTGGACGAGTTGGAAGAGGATAGACCAGAGAGAGGGGGGGTGGGAAGTAAAGAGAATGAGGAAGAGGAGAAGAAAGGGAAAAGAGGAGGAATAGAATGAGGAGGAGGAGAAGGAGGAGGAGGAGGTGGTGGAGAAGTAGGAAGAGGAGGAGGAGGAGGAGGAGGAAGAGAAGAAGGAGGAGGAAAAGTAGAAGTAGGAGGAGGAGGAAAAGGAGAAGTAGGAGGAGGAGGAAGAAGTGGAAGGAGAAGGAAGGAGAGGAGGAGGAGAGAGGATGAGGAGGAGAAGGAGGAGGAAGATGAGAAGTAGAAGGAGGAGGAGGGAGAGGAGAAGTAGAAAGAGGAGGAAGGAGAGAGAAGAGAGGGAGGAGGAGACAGAAGGAGGAAGGAAGAGGAGTTGGGAAAACATCTGCAGTGGTGATGGCGCAAGCTAAGCCAAATAGTAATGATGTCTGGAAGGGGACGGAAGGGAGGGAGTGAGGAGGAGGAGGAGGAGGAGGAGGAGGAGGAGGAGGAGGAGGAGGAGGAGAAGGAGGACGAGAGAAGGAAGAGGAGGAAGAGGAAGAGGAGGAGAGGAGGAGGAGGAGGAGGAGGAGGAGGAGGTGGAGGAGTGAGGGCAACGGAGACGGACGGAGGGGAGAGGCTGACATGACGTTAGCAAACGAAAATCCTTTTTTTTTTTTTTTTTAAGAAGTTTCTTATGTTTGTTTACGTTTTCTTGACACTATTCCCTAATTCACGAACAAACGTTGCTTAATTTCTCTTGCCTTGGCATATGGTGGTCGTGACTGATTTTAATAATATCTGACATAATAAAAAAAAATATATATATCCGTTTTCTGTTGCCTCCAAACTTCCTGGATGCCAACGTCAGGCCTTTACACAACGTCCAATGTTTTCTTTTGTTATATTTGAGGAAATAAGTTTCCGTTCGAAGTACTACACTATTCAGGCTAGCCATCACTAGACCTTACGAATGCGGAGCTCAGATAACCCTTTAAGACAGCACACACATCTTCATTTGAATGTTCAATTGACCAATGACAAAGATTAGTGAAATACTGTTAATCCTTATTCCATTGTAACTACGATTAATTCACTTGTTTACTTACTTATTCATATATGACTTTATCTATTTAATTATTAATTCATTTATTCATCTATTTATCATCTATTTATTCATTTGTTTTAGGAAGTAGGCCTAATTACATATGTTTCTTCTCAGTTGAGTCATATAACTGTGTGTGTGTGTGTGTGTGTGTGTGTGTGTGTGTGTGTGTGTGTGTGTGTGTGTGTGTGTGTGTGTGTGTGTGTGTGTGTGTGTGTGTGTGTGTGTGTGTGTGTGTGTGTGTGTGTGTGTGTGTGTGTGTGTGTGTGCGCGCGCGCAACTATGTGGTACGAGAATGTGCCGCAGTTCCGAGGATAATCAGCGAAATGTACTGAGACGATGAAACCATGTTCAGATCTCCGCTGCCTGGAAAGCCGAGCGGTGGAATGGTGCAGTCCCAACATCTCAACTGGATTAAATCGCACGGCGCCAGCCAGAATAAAATCCACAATGTGTGCCACACTGTCGATGGGATTAATAGACATATCATAATCCCCTTACAATGACGACAAACTCTAATGATGCACGGCAGGACCTTTCTACCCCCCGGTGGGATGGTGCAGCCTTTGTACCTCAACCGATAGTTTCTGTTGGGCAAGGTGGTACTCTATGGCGAGAAAAGTAATATACGTTTAGGCTGATTTTACTCAAAAGGATCCTCACCCTTCAAGGCTGAAGGGAGTACAGGATGAGTCTAAATTTGTTTGTATTGTAATTTCTCCCATTCTACTTAACATATTTCTGTGACCTCATCTAAACAAAGCTGCTTAAGTATGCTGTTATGCTGTGGCACCTTTACTTCCACTTATCATGGTTGCCGTAACACAGAGGGCAAAGGTGACGGCATTAGTCGTAGCTAAATACCTAATGGTATAAGCTGAGCCAGGATATAGCTTGTTGTATTCTGGAGAGGCTGAACAGAACCGTCTTCCGTGAATCGAATAAAAGTACACGACGCCTGCATCTTGTCGAAGCAGCCAAGATCATGTCAACTGCCCTCGGAAGGACCCTTCCAGAGGACCCGAAGGACCAATCTGACCTGGCTCGTCGGAAGCGCCCGGGATTAACGGTCCTTGTTATCGCCAAATAGACGTCAGTCAGCGTGGCGATAATTAGGAGGTCCCCGCGTGTTCCCGCGAGGTTAAAGACCCTATAACCTCGAGGGAAACGGCGTCGCTGACCCCAAATTGACGACAGGTGTCTGCAAGCGAACACCGGCGACAAGTGTTTCGTGTCCCAGAGAGATTTACGCTCCACAAAATCCGGGGAGGAGGAGGAGGAGGAAGAGGAGGAGGAAGCGGAAGCGGAGGCGGAGGTGGAGGAGTAGGTGGAAGATAGGATGCAGGTGGAGGTTCGGATGGAGGTGCAAACTAGAGGTGGAGGTTAAAGTTGAAGTTTGATGCTGAAGTTGAGGTTGAAGAGGTGGGGGTGGTGTGGATGTGGAGGAAGAGGAGGAGGAGGAGGAGGAGGAGGAGGAGGAGGAGGAAGAGGAGGAGGAGGAGAAAAGTACAGGGCTGTGCCCAGTGGAGGATGGGGATGGGGATGGAGGGAGGGATGGAGGGAGGGACAGGTCAGCGGACGGGGGCGCGTGAATCCGTTGACCTGCGGCCGAGCCTGCTGGAGGGAGGAGGGAGGAGGGAGGAGGGAGGAGAGAGAGAGAGAGAGAGAGAGAGAGAGAGAAAGGGGGGAGGGATAGAGATATAGATAGAGATAGAGGAATATGGATAGAGACAGAGGCAGACAGACAGACACAGAGAGACAGAGAGAGGAGAGAGATAGAGAGAGAGAGAAAGACATAGATCGAGAGAGAGAGAGAGGGAGGAAGGGGGATGGGGTAGGAGACCTCCTCTTGGTGGGGCCCAATGTACCCAAGAAACCGGACGCGGGGGTGGGGGTGGGGTGGAGTGGGGGGTCGTCGAGCGGAGGCTGAGGGCGAGCGAGCGCGTGCCGCAGGTAAGCAGATAACCCTCACTAATGAGGGGACGGAGGGAGGGAGGGAGGGAGGGACGGAGGGAGGCGAAGAGAGACCGGGGGGTGGGGGAGATTTTTTTTTTTTTTTTTTGAATGGGGAGATCTGTTATGCTTCTATTCCTTGCTTACTTCCTTTCTTCCTTACTTACTTCCTTCCTTCCTTGCTTATTTCCTTCCTTCCTTGTTTACTTCCTTACTTCCTTACCCCCTTCCTTGCTTACTTCCTTACTCCTTTCCTTCCTTCCTTGGTTACTTCCTTGCTCCCTTCCTTACTTCCCTCCTCCCTTCCTTCCTTCCTTCTTCCCTTCCTTACTTCCTCCCTCCCTTCCTTGCTTACTTCCTCCCTTCCTTCCTTCTTTACTCCCTTGTTTCCTTTCTTACTTTCCTATTTCTTCTTTTACCTGGCGCGATCTCAAAGCAAATTCTTTCCGTATTTCCCTTCTTGTCCCGTTCATTCCCTATTGTCCGTTCTTCTTCCTCTTTCCCTCCTTCACAACTTCCACGAAGAGACGAGTGGCCGTGTTCATACGTGGAATACAGGAAAAAATGATCATGATAACAACTGCATTAATCGTGCACCCTTCACATGAACGGCTGAGGAGCTGCAATCGCAATAAGCAAACCTAAAACGACAACAGACAATCCTCACCTCTTTCCAGTCTCTTCCTCTTATTCCATTTCCATTATACTGTCCTTCCACTTCGTTCAAAAGGAAGAAGACATCCTCCTCCCCCTCCTCCTCCTCTTCTTCCTCTTCCTCCTTCTCTTCCTCTTCCTCCTTCTCTTCCTCCACCTCTTCTTCCTACTCTTCCTCTTCTTCCTACTCTTCCTCCACTCAAAACTGAATGCGGTGTGGCTCTGCTCCGTAGGGGATATCACTCAAGTCCCTAACCTACTGAATGCATACAACAACTCACGCAGTCAGTACCCCCATACAATGGCACGTCAGGTCACCCGACCAACCTCAGTTGTAGTACGTAAACATTGTCCTAAAGACGTCAACTCCTCACGCACGAAGTCATACCTTATACAAACGTTACGATAAAAAGACACCTGACGTTTTCATTCAGCCGAGGGATGCTCGTGCACGCGTATGTGTCTCTCGTGTTCTTAAGAAAAGGGTTCTCGGACCCCCCGTGCCACCGCGCGCCGCTGGCAAAGCTTCTGGTCCATAGCGATCGTAAAATAACAAGGCACGACTCCGGGCAGTGTTCTCTCTCTCTTAGGTGTGACATCACCGGGAGGGAGTGGGGGGAAGAAGTAAGTGGGAAGGTAGAGAGAGAAGGAGAGAGGGAGAGAGAGAAGAAGAGGAGAGAGAGAAAAAAGAGAGAGGCAGAGAGAGAAAGGGGGAGAAAGAGAGTGAGAGTGAGTGTGTGTGTGTGTGTGTGTGTGTGTGTGTGTGTGTGTGTGTGTGTGTGTGTGTGTGTGTGTGTGTGTGTGTGTGTGTGTGTGACAAAGAGAGAGAAGGAGAGGGAGAGAGTGAGAGAGAGAGAGAGAGAGAGAGAGAGAGAGAGAGAGAGAGAGAGAGAGAGAGAGAGAGAGAGAGAGAGAGAGAGAGAGAGAGAGAGAGAGAGAGACAGACAGACAGACTCCCTCCCAACTGGAGTCGAACCACTGGGACGAAGGAAAGTAACCTGAGACAGGAAATCCTTGTGGAGAAAGAAAAAAAAAAACGTAGGACGAAGCTAACAACATCAAATGGGCTGCGAGGAGCCCTCCGGAGACAATTCGAGATCGGGTTTCCTTCGCCAAGCTCAGAGACGCCTTTGGAGGAGGAGGAGGAGGAGGAGAAGGAGAAGGAGAAGGAGAAGGAGAAGGAGAAGGAGAAGGAGAAGGAGAAGGAGAAGGAGAAGGAGAAGGAGAAGGAGAAGGAGAAGGAGAAGGAGAAGGAGAAGGAGAAGGAGAAGGAGAAGGAGGAGGAGAAGGAGAAGGAGAAGGAGAAGGAGAAGGAGAAGGAGAAGGAGAAGGAGAAGGAGAAGGAGAAGGAGAAGGAGAAGGAGAAGAAGAAGAAGAAGAAGAAGAAGAAGAAGAAGAAGAAGAAGAAGAAGAAGAAGAAGAAGAAGAAGAAGAAGAAGAAGAAGAAGAAGAAGAAGAAGAAGAAGAAGAAGAAGAAGAAGAAGAAGAAGAAGAAGAAGAAGAAGAAGAAGAAGAAGAAGAAGAAGAAGAAGAAGAAGAAGAAGAAGAAGAAGAAGAAGAAGAAGAAGAAGAAGAAGAAGAAGAAGAAGAAGAAGAAGAAGAAGAAGAAGAAGAAGAAGAAGAAGAAGAAGAAGAAGAAGAAGAAGAAAATGGGCTGAGAAGCTTCTGCCGATACCTCCAGAAGCGGCCTTCGACTTTGTTCGTTTCTTACTATCGGATGTTACCTTCACCAGTGTTGATGTACAGCTGGTTCGTGATATTCAGACTTCGTAACGTTACTGTCCTGTTTTGCTCCACCTAAGGATAAGTGTTTTTTTGTCCAGGATCAGGAGCGGTTTCCAAGCTGAACGGACTCTTGGCCGATGGTAATCCTTTCATAAGGTGAGTCGCTATGTTGGAGCTACTTGCAGTTTTTTTTGGAGGTTTTATTAACATACATAGAACCATTAAGGCAAGCGTATGAGAATACGTATCTGTGACTGTACTCATCTCCCCATTTCCCCCTTTTATTTAATCACCATTCCCCTCACCTCTCCACCCCCCCCCCAAAAAAAAAAAAAAAAAAAAAAAAAAATCAGGAGCAATGTCTTAGGTCAACAGCCCTGTACCTCCCTGGCCATCTCCCTTTCCTCCTTCCTGCCCTTGTGGATGGAATGGCAGATGTTGAATGCCTTGAGCAAGAGCCTTGCCCTCTGGTCGATAAAATATCTCGGTGTTGTCAAAAAATAAAAAAAATCTGTAAAGGGCGACACTCTGATAAAGGGAAGGAGAGAAACTCGAGTCTTTTCCTCACCAAAACCTCCTCGTCAGCGAGACTTCATTCATCATTGTTTCCACAACTACTGACGCTTCCAGCAGCCTCCCCCTTCCCCTCACCCCTCTTCCTCCTCCTCTTCCACCTCCTCATTCTCATCTTCCTTCTCGAGCAACACTTTTCCTCCTCCTCCTCCTCTTTATCGATCTTATCTTCTTTCTCGAGATCCTTCTCCATCTGATAACGCGAATTCTTGCTCTTCCTTCTCCCCATCCTCATCTTCTTTCTCTTTCTTGCAACACAGCTCCTTCCTCCTCCTCATCCTCCTTCTTCCTCCTCCTCCTCCTCCTCCTCTTCCATCAAGGTCGTCTCCGCCGCCATCACCTTCGTCATCGTTCTTTTATTGCCCCGTGGATTCTCCAACAGACGGCTTCCCGTCTCTCCTCTCCTCCACCAATATCTTCCTCATTTCGTCTTTGGGCCAAATTTTTCGAAGTTGGTCATTTAGCCCTGAGCGATTTATTTCCAGACAGTTGCGTTCGCTGTGCACTTTGTATCGTTCACTGTCAACAGTGCCAACTTCCTTACGGGTTGTTGAAACTTAATAGAACTTTTTTCTTCTTCTGAAACTACATGTGACATGATGTGTGCAAGCTACCCAACACGTGTTCCGCCCTGTGCGTCTCTGACTTAAGAAGATGTGTACATGTGTACGCGTGGGTGTGTGCACACGCACACAAGTTTGTACGTGTTTACGAACAAGCAAAGAAACTATGGCAGCACAACAGTTTTTTTTTTACGATTGGAACTAAAAAAAAAAAAAGAAAAAGAAAGAGAGAGAGAGAGAGAGAGAGAGAGAGAGAGAGAGAGAGAGAGAGAGAGAGAGAGAGAGAGAGAGAGAGAGAGCAGCCAATGAATGACGGGGGCACTTTTCAGACAAGTATACCATCCAGCCACTTTTATTGCATTTCCTACTAGAGGAAAAAATATTTTCCCAGGAATTTCTCTAATATTCGGGAAAAAATATGAAATCTGGTCAATCCCGGATACCTGAAACGCCACACAATTTTCTGGTATATTTCCAAATACAGGATTTTATTTTTATCTATTATCTATCTACTATTTATTTATTATTATTTTGTTATTGTTGTTATTGTTATTATTATTATTATCATTACTATTACTATTATTATTATTACTATTATTATTCAATTTTTACTATTATTCTTTTTTTTTTTTTACATTCCAGTCCGTAAGGCCTCTATGTACGTGCTTAAGCAAAGGGTAAATCGCGTACAATAAGAAGATTCGAAGTAAGAAAGAGCAAGTGATGCAGCGGAGATGAAGTGAAGGGTGAAGAGGAAGGAAGGACAATGGAAAGGGAAACGTAGAAAGAGGCAAGAACAAAGAAACGACGAGATGAAGGAAAGGCGAACAGACGACGAATCGGGAGCGTTGAAAAAGACCGGAAGTGACGCAATGTCGGTGACAGAACATCTCTTTCGCCAAAATAAAATCACCTTTGCGATACTTTGCTGTCATTTCTTCCAGCTGGTTTTTCTGATTGGTTGATTTATTTGTCTGTTTGGGAGTTAGGGTTCCTGTCGTCATTCTTCGTTTAAGTGTGTCTTTTTTGTTCCCAATAAGTTACAAAAACCTCCTGTTTAATACCGAGTTAGGTTGATGCACTCTTGACTCCAGAGGAATCATTTCCATTTAAGAATAAATTCGCGTCCCGCGAGTGAAAATAAGTCAGTAAAACAGGACTGGTTAGATTTTTTCTTCCCACTAACTACTTGTCTTATACCATCGATTTTTTCGCCAAGTGATTTCATAAGAAAACGTCCCTCAATCGGAGTTTTAAGAATCGTGTTCTGTCTCGCTTGTCTGACACCTTCAGTCCCAAAATACTTCCAAAGACAAAATTTTTGTTTGGGAAATCCTTGACACCATTTTTCTACTTTTTGTGTAAAAACGATGCCACATTCTGATTTAAAACCCTGAAAACGAGTCTGAAATATTTCTTTAAATATAAACGAGAAAATGAAGACGAAAGAGATGTGACTATGTAGAGGAAAATGATGAAGATAGACAGACAAACACCCACCCACGCACACACAAACACACACACGCAGTCATGAACGCACATACACACCACACACACACACACACACACACACACACACACACACACACACAGAAAGAGAGAGAGAGAGAGAGAGAGAGAGAGAAAGGGAGAGTTGAAGACCGAAGAGATGGGGTGGAGAGAGGGGGAGGAGGAGGAGGAGGAGGAAGAGGAGGAGGAGGAGAAGGAAGAGGAGGAGGAGGAAGAGGAGGAGGAGGAGGAAGAGGAGAAGAAGGAGGAGGAGGAGGAGGAGAAGGAAGAGGAGGAGGAGGAGGAAGAGGAGGAAGAGGAGGCGGTTGACAGGAAGAGCGATAGAGCCTTCCGCAAGACACAAGTGCGTGCGCACCTCATTTCTCAGTAGCGGGAACTTGCGCTTCTTAGCGATTCTTGGGAGAAAACTCTTTCGAAGTCCAACACCGAAGAAAAGAGGGGGGGAGGAGGAGGACGAGGAGGAGGAGGAGGAGGAGGAAGAGGGGGAGGAGGATTGGCAGAGGGAGGGCAAGTAGGAAGAGAACGAGTGCGAAGACAAGGAGTAGGAGAAATAGGAGGACGAGGAAGAGGAGGAGGAGGAGGAGGAGTACGAGGAGGAGCAAAAGGAAGAGGAATAGGAAGACAAAGAGGAGAAGGAGAAGATGTAGAAGGAGGAGAAGGAGGAGTACGAGGAGGAGTACGAGGAGGAGCAAAAGGAGGAGGAATGGGATAGGAAGACAAAGAGGAGAGGGAGAAGGAGGAGGAGGAGAAGGAAGAGTATTGTAGGGGTGGTACAGAAAAAAAAGGAGGAAGTGGAGAAGGAGGAAGAGAAGAAGGGGAGGAAGAGAAAGTGGAGGAGGATAAGGTAGATGGAGGAGCAGCAGGA
This sequence comes from Oratosquilla oratoria, assembly GCF_046742065.1. Classification (NCBI taxonomy): domain Eukaryota; kingdom Metazoa; phylum Arthropoda; class Malacostraca; order Stomatopoda; family Squillidae; genus Oratosquilla; species Oratosquilla oratoria. The sequence continues at coordinate 9,900,314 of NC_134790.1, forward strand.
AAGAAAGCCTAAAGGAGATGGCGGCGAGAACGTTTCTTGACGAACAAAGACGCTTCTTGTCTTGATCGAGAGCAGAAAGGAGAGATTGCGTGACCGATAGGACACACACACAGAGGAGAAGGAGGTGGGAGGTAATGAAGAAGAACGAGGAGGAGGTGGAGGAGGAGGAAGAATGAGGAGGAGGAGGAAGAAGAGAGAAAGGAAGATGGGGAGGAGGGGAGGAGGAGGAGGAGGGGGAAGAGGGTGAAGGAGGAGGAAGAGGAGGAGGGGAGGAGGGAAGGAGGAGAGGGAGGGGGAAGGAAGAGAGGGTAAGGAGGGGAAGGAAGAGGGGGAAGGAGGAGGGGAAGGAGGGGAAGGAAGAGGGGGAAGGAGGTGGGGAAAGGAGGAAGGGAGAGGGAGGAGGAGGAAGAGGAGAGGGGGAGGAGGAGAGAGGGGAGGAAGAGAGAGGGGAGGAGGAGGAGAGAGGGGAGGAGGAGAGAGGGGAGAAAGAGGAGGAGGAGGAGGAGAGAGGGGAGAAAGAGGAGGAGGAGGAGGAGGAGGAGGAGGAGAGGAGGAGGAGGAAGGGGGGAGGACCTTAGTTCTGTTGTTTGCCACCAGGTGGTAAGCCGCACAGGTCACCATTTCGTCCACAGGTCGCACCCATACATCTTCAGGCACCGACCTGCAGGTCCCACAATGCCACCGCCAGACGGCAATGCAGGTCGCCTCGTCAGACACACAGCAGGTCATGGAAGGAACATGAAGAGGCCAACAGGTCCTGGTGTTGCGGAGAGGTTGTAAAGTCGTGACAGGTCTCCAGGTCGCAGTGTCGCAGTTCCAGGTCACAGCAAGGTCATCAGAGGTCATGCAGTTATGTGTGGGAATCTGTGTCTCTCTAACTTTCTCTCTTTCTCTCTCTATATCTTTCACCCTTCCTCTTTCCGATTTGGTCATTTTCCTCTAAATTCTTGAAGCTTTTCGTCAAAAGCATATTAAGTCTTTGGTTTTCTGAGGACGTTGTAGCGTGGAATTTAATTAAACATGGCCTTGGTTCAACTCGCCGGTGGCAGGATTCGAACCGCCATCATCTCGACCTCCGCCGCAAGTGGCGACGCCCTAAGATCCGAAGACCACGCGTAAACAACATATCTCAAATGCGATCGAACTTATGATTATATAATAACGATACTCTTCAACTCAGAAGGTCGTCATTTGAGGCCTCAGGAAGAAATGCGATGATGAGATGATTTAAGTTCATTAATCTCTACTGAAATTCTTCCTACTCTACACCTGCCTGCCACTGACACGGTCACAGAAAAGGGCAAAGATGATATCTTTGACAGAAGATAAGCGTCTCCTTGCGTACTTTTCTTACCTTTGTCTAAGTTATTGGGCCAGTTGTTTTTGTGAAAGGGTGAGCTTATAATACGACATCATGATTTGATGGTCGAATCGCTTCCACGTCTCGTCCGCAGAAGCTGACAACGACGACAAACTTGACAGAAAGAAAAAGGAATTCCTGAAAGGCTTGGGTCGAAAACGCTTTCTCGAGCAATGCAATCAGGGCCTCCATTTTTTCAACGCCGTGACACATTTTACAATACCGATTAATGTCGGAAATGTCATTCAACGGAGGAGATGAACTCGGGACAAAACGGGGCTTTCGATTGGTCGCCTCATCGTAATAAGTCTTTTATTCAGCCGAACAAAATCGTATGGAAAGACTTCAAACAAAAATAAACAAAGTGAATGTTTTTAAGTACATCAGCGCATTAAATGGGCAAAGATATCAGCTGAACACACGAGAAGAAATCGAAGGACACTATTTGTTATTCACAAACGAACTTCTCGTCCTTCTCTTCCTGCTGTTCAAGGAGAGGCTTTGCAAGTCCAGCTGCATTACTCGGCCTGAGGTTTTGCTGCAATACACCGAACCGGGCATCCTAGCGATGCTGCAGGCGGGCATGCACACGATGTTCTTGCAAATAGACTCCAATGCCACGTTGCAGGTGGAGGCTACTTGGGATGCGACGCGGGCTGAGGAGTGTCGGCGTTTAATTTGTAGACGTCCATCAGTAATGCGCCGCGTCGGGCGAGGCACCTCCCGACCCCCGGGCTCAGCCTCGGAGACCAACGGTTTCGCCTTCAAGCACGACTGTGTTTTATTGGGTTTCCTGAGCTGAATCCAGATGTGTGTGTCAGGTTTTACTGTCCGTTAGGGCTTCCGAGTGACACGTAATTACGTTATTTAAGACATTGGTTTAGATAATTATCTGGATGATAAAAAAAAACAAGAAGTGGCTTTGTATGAGGGGAAGAAGAGAAGAAGTAAGAGGAGAATGAGAGTGAGGATGAAGAGGTGGAGGAGGAGGTGGATGAAAAAGAATAAGAGGAGAAAGAAAGAGAATGAAAAGAAAAGGAGGAGGAAGAGAAGGAAAAAGAGAAAGAAATACATGTACAGTAGTAGTAGTAGAATAAGAATAAGAAGAGGAGGAGAAGAAGAATAAGAAGAGAAGAAGAAGAAGAAGAAGAAGAAGAATAAGAAGAAGAAGAAGAAGAAGAAGAAGAAGAAGAAGAAGAAGAAGAAGAAGAAGAAGAAGAAGAAGAAGAAGAAGAAGAAGAAGAAGAAGAAGAAGAAGAAGAAGAAGAAGAAGAAGAAGAAGAAGAAGAAGAAGAAGAAGAAGAAGAAGAAGAAGAAGAAGAAGAAGAAGAAGAAGAAGAAGAAGAAGAAGAAGAAGAAGAAGAAGAAGAAGAAGAAGAAGAAGAAGAAGAAGAAGAAGGGAAAAATAAAGAGAAAAAAAAAAGAGTAGGAGGAAGAGGTAGAGAGGGTGGGTAGGAGGGAGGAGAGGACAGTTCCCAGACACCCCTGGGTCTAGTGAGCAGACCCCACGGGTCGGAGAGCCCTTATAGACCATGTCGATGGATGAAGTCTCAACACCTCTTTTAGTTAGTTACCACATGAGTGAAACAGCCAACCCGTGTCCTCTATGACAACCAGGTACAGAGGGATCCTAGGCTCCCAGATTCAAAACAACAACGAGAGCAACAAGAACATCAACGACGACGACGACGACGACGACGACGACGACGACGAAGACGACGACGACCCCACCTCTTCCCTTTCTCAAGTAGCAGGAACCCACCAAGGGACCCCAGAGGCCTCAAGCCGTTAAGGTCAGCTCCATACATCAAAGGGCCACGCCCTAGGCATCGTTTGGGGTCTGTATGACAACCCAAACTTCAGGGTTTCCTACCCCATCCCCCGCCCCACCGTGTCCCGACCCTGCAGAAAGTTCAGGGGAAATTCGTTGACCCCTACAGGTAGCCAAGGCCCTCCGCTATTCAAAGGGTTTCCTAAAAAAGCGAAAATCCTGACTCCTGTTTCTTATTCTCCACCACCATTCACCTCTTCCTCCTCCTACTCCTCTTCTTCCTCCTCCTACTCCTCTTCTTCTCCTCCTCCCCCTCTTCTTCCTCCTTCTCCTCATCATCATCATCATTTCCCTCCCTCTCTTCCTCCTTCTCTCTCTCTTTCTCTTACTCTTTCTCTCTCTCTCTCTCTCTCTTACTCTCTCTCTCTCATTCTCTCTCTCTCTCTCTTATTATCTATCTATATCTCTCTCTCCCCGTATCCAATTTTCCACTCTTTCATGTTCCTTCAGTCCTAAGTTGTTGTCTGGTGAAACAGAAAAAATAAAAAATAAAAAAAGGTCTCAAAGTTTCCGCGTCAAAAATTACCCGTAACGCCACCCACATACCCACACGCACCCCAAACCGTTCTTCGAGCCCTCCCTCCCTCTCTCTCTCTCTCTCTCTCTCTCTCTCTCTCTCTCTCTCTCTCTCTCTCTATCTCCTCTCTCTCTCTCCGTCTATACATACATATATATATATATATATATATATCTTTGTGTGTGTGTGTGTGTGTGTGTGTGTGTGTGTGTGTGTGTGTGTGTGTGTGTGTGTGTGTGTGTGTGTGTGTGTGTGTTGAGACATTCTGACAGGTTGACGTAAGTGGGAGTATGAAACACATGGTTCATAGCTTGAGTTTATTCCTGACTAGTTTTTCAGAAAACATACCTACTAAACTAGTTAGGAATAAACTCAGACTAAGACTCCTGTGTTTCCTATTCTTAGTTTTGTATATATATATATATATATATATATATATATATATATATATATATATATCCTACACAAACAAACAGCGCACGCAAGCTCACACGTACACGCACACAAGGAAAATAGGAAGAAAACGGACCTTTTGTGGTTTGACTGTCCTGTAAACAACTAAGACGTAAACACACACTTCACTCCACTTGTTCAATCTCCTCCCAAAATCTTTTCCTTCCTAAGTCCATGCACGAATGGACTACTACTACTACTACTACAACTACTACTACTATTACTACTACTACTACTGCTACTACTACTACTACCGCCGCTGCTGCTGCTGCAGTTGAGATGAAGTTGATGATGACGGTAATGTTGATGATGACCTTGTGCCTGCTGAATGGTAATTACAAATCACACTCTCCC
>NC_134790.1:9909828-9914828 GCF_046742065.1 Oratosquilla oratoria
GTGTGTTTGTATACACGCACATATGGGAAATGGCATGCTTGCGTACAAGTGTACGTGTGTACGTACGTACATGTGCATGTGCTTTCGTGCGCAACGGTTCGTGCGTTCGCACAGTACATCAGGGATGTGTACACGATGGTTTTTATGTCTGGGCCATCGCGTGTTCTTACTGGTGGTAAGCCAGAACGGGATTAATTATGTAGATAAAATGCAAGTATGCGAGAGGATCTGTGTGCATACACAACCACTCCCAGGAAAATACAGAAAACCGAGAAAGATAGGGGAGGCGGTCAGGGCTCAGGGAGGTGAGGGGTGAGGTGAAGGAACGACCGAGATACGTGTGGTGAAGTCCAGAACTGTGAACACAACCTCACGAAGAAGAAAGAAGATGGAGGACGTAAAAAGGAAAGAAAAAAAGATGAATAAACACACAAGTGGAGGAGATTGTGGGCAAGAAAATGGAGGGGAAAAAAGTGGAGTCAACAGAATGTGGAGTAGGAACACTGGAGTCGAGTGCTGAGCGTGTGGAGGGTGAGGCTTTTGAGGAGGAGGAGGAGAAGGCAGATGATGACAGTGCAAGGAGAACTGGCCATGGGAATTATATACAGGAGACGTGGGCGTATGTTTGTGATCATGGCTATGTTGTGGGGTTGCAAATGACTTTACCCATTTTCGAATGAATACGCGTGTGTGTGTGATTCACCATGGTCTTGGATCACGTGTCCGACTCGTGATCGACAGCTATTGGTATGTTTGTGATTATGGCTATGTTGTGGGGTTGCAAATGCCTTTACCCATTTTCGAATGAATACGCGCGTGTGTATGATTCACCATGGTCTTGGATCACGTGTCCGACTCGTGATCGACAGCTATTACCCTTCCGTAAGAAAGCTCAGAGCTCACATAGGACAGATCTATGGGTAATGCTGTGACCTTACACGCACACACACACTAACTCCCCGCCCATGAGTTGGAGTAACGACTCGCAGCGCAGCGATACTGAAATTATTTCAGCCCTGGGCGGGATTCGAACTCGGACCGCCGTAGTGGCAGCCGTGATCGCTACCACTGTGTGCGTGTGTGTGCGTGTGTGTGTGTGTGTCTGTGTGTGTCTGTGTAATCATACACATATACGGGTTGTTGGTGTACTGGCTAGTGTCATGACCTCTAATGCAAGAATTCCGAGATAAGTCCCCGCTCACAGCTTGAAAGATTCCCAAACGCTACAAGCAATTGCTGCCCTCCTTAAACGAAAGGTTGGATTGTGCAGTATGTGTATAAAGTCACGTCATCGTCCATAGATTGATCCATATAAGAATACTAAACATTCATCCGGGAGGGAAATCGCTGTCGATCACGAGTCAGACACGTGATCTTAGACCATGGTGAAAACATACACACACGCACACATACGCACACACACAGACACACACACGCACACACACACACACACGTACACACACACATATATACACAAACACACAAACGTACATCCCTACAAGCCAAAGTAACAGACGTTGTCATTCCTAATTTGAGTATCTCCCTTGCTTCTTCTAGCAATCACGCTCTCACAATCTCACACTCCTCACCTGCGCCCTTCCTCCCATCTGCCCCCAAAGTCTTGGCTCCGTTCCCCTGTCCCGAACTCCACCACGAACTTCACCATCCCACAAACTCCACCATCCCACGAACTCCACCATCCCCCGAACTCCACCATTCCCCGATCTCCACCATCCCACGAACTCCACCATCCCACGAACTCCACCATCCCACGAACTCCACCATCCACGAACTCCACCATCCCCCGAACTCCACCATCCCCCGAACTTCGCCGATCTCGGGAGGACTTCGAAAATGTCTCGCCGTTAACGGAAGCGGGCTAGGAAGATCCATCCCCACGGCGAGAGGAACGCCCGGAACGGAACGACGGGGCGTGAGGTGAACGCCAGGAACGGCCAGAAGGCGAAGACGACCTGGAGAGGAACGTCGGGAACGGCCCCCACCATGACGCGAACGTGCGTGGGAGGCCGACGAGCCGCGAGCCGTTACGTCACGTCGTTCTATAACGCAGTTTCGAAGAAAAATCCCCTCTGAGGGAACTGAAGAACCTGAGGTCGCTCTCGGAGCTCGAATAAACGTTTTGAGAACTTCGGGTGGGAGTTTTCACTCCAAACGAAGCAACACAGCCCGTGGGAGCTCCACAAACATGACCAGGTGAGTGGCATTGTACGTCTGGCAACGGGTATGGCAAGTTGTTATGATCAACATTATCGTGATTTGGTTCGTTTTTTAATAAACCGAAATTATTCAACGTTTTTGATGGCGTCTTGCTCCGAGAATTTCATTGATTTAATGGTTCGGTATTTTTTTTTTTACTTTTTTTTTTTTTAACAAGTTTGACCGACTATTAACATATGAATGATACTGATCAGACAATGTATTCATTGAACAGCCCAACTTTCCACAACGGTAATCATTTGGGAAACAATTCAAAGTCTGAAGATACACCTGCCAACTATCTAACTTATCTCTATGTTGTTTTTTTCTTGTTTTCATTCACCTCTGTTTGTTTATTTGTCATGTATCCAAATCACTGTGAACCAGCACGTCACTTGTCACTGAGTCCGACTACTATAGTCCATAAAAGATATTAGTAACTAGACAGTTTTAGAACCATCTGGGTTATTACATTTCTGATGTCGGCAATCGTTGTGTAGTTATCCATCAGGCGATTTTGTTCACGCGTAGAAGACATCCATGCTAAGCTAAGGACCCTATGTCCACTCCATGCATTCCCAATTAGAGTAACAACACCTGTCGAGACACAAAGAACACAAATGGTCTAATTCGAAATTGGCTTCCTACGCTGGTTGTTGGACGTTCTCTTTTTTATTTATTACTATTTATATTATTATAATATTTTTTCTTTTATTTATTTATCGTTATTATATTTTTTTCTTCATCCGACCTAGTTATGGACCAAAAGGTCTCCAGTCGGCATGGTCCTCCTTTGTAATCCTTTGAAGCCAGCTCCCCCGCCAAAATATATATTAAATAAAATAAAGGCAACGTCGAGAGGCGAAAAGAACGAAAGAGCGACTATGACATCATACTTGCCCTTGCACGAGTGATCCAATGAATCTATAAAAAAAAAAAAAAAAAAAAAAGACAGAGCAAATACGTGACCCTCTCCCGGGAAGCAGACGATCGTAAATCAGATAAGAAACTACTGAATGATTTCGAAACTGTGTCATGCAACAAAGTCATTCATAAAGGCTCGTTTGGACTGGCGTCTGCGATCTTCAACCTCCAACCCCAACCTTACTGGAAGAAAAATTGGACCAACAGCAAAGCAAGCAAAGAAGAAACAGAATAGAAGGAAAACGTAAAATGAATAATGATCATAAAAATGGACAAGTAAATTTATAAAATCATCTCCCATGATACTGTAATCTATATATTTCACTAACAAAATATAATGTGGGAGGCATAATTTACTGAAATATCTGCTTTTACGTGTTATACTCGTCTGTAATGAAACAGTAACGTGATGTTGTGGTTCGCCTAAGAACGTTGGTATATGATGCGAAAGTTCCAGTAACCCAGGAGTTATGGCCACGCGCTCGTGACAAAGGCAAGCCTATTAAGCACAGTCCAGACATTCTGGAACAAGTCGGAGGAGCCTTTAACAACAATCTACGGGGATTTCACACCAGATTCACAACTTGTAAACTGCAGAAACAGATACATACAATACATATATACATACATATACCAAAGGCTGTTTACCCTTTACAAGGTAGGTAGCCAAAAAAACAAAGTCATAAAAACCACTCCCACCCATTCCATCCCTAATACACTCCACTCCCCTCCACCCTCCTCCCTCCCTCTTATCTTGGCACCTCCTGGATGACGGGTCATCCCTGCATCTCGCCCTGTAAACAGTGTGGTTTAGAATAATGTGCGGAAGTAAGAAATTCAAATAAGTCTCTGACGAAACACCCTCTCCAGAAATTTTAAGAATTCGTGTTTAGTGTGAAAGGATTTAAATCAAGCCAACTCCCATGAAGTGGATATTATTGTCTATAAACGATAAAAACAATATAAATATACCCTTTATTAAAAAATAAAATAAATAAAAATCCCATTCGTACGAATAAAAAGGCAATGAAATAATGATTTCCTCTACTTATACTTGAAATGCTATCATTCATAAATTGACACAAAAAAAAGTAAAATTCTCTGCAGTTGCGGTTCTTCTGCTCGGATCCTGTGCCGCTTGACTTTACTACTTCCTCTATGTGCTTTCTCCCTCTCCTCTCTCCCTCTTCCTCCCTCCCTCTCCCTCCCTCTCTCTCTTCTCTCTCTCCTTTTCTTTCTTTCCCTCCCTCTTTCCCTCTCTCTCTCTCTCTCTCCCCTTTTCTTTCTTTCCCCCCTCTCCCCCCCCTCTCTCTCTCTCTCTCTTTCTTTCTTTGCTCTCTCTCTCTCTCTCTCTCTCTCTCTCTCTCTCTCTCTCTCTCTCTCTCTCTCCTTCTGACAGCTTCAACAGTTTCCTCTGTCAAGCCTGAGCTAGCTTTCACACATCCTCTCCAACTTTCACACATCTTCCCTGACTTTCACACAGACAATTTTACTTGATTTATGAAAGAAAATAACCTTCGTCTAACCCTTTCGCTACATCCAAGACGGTTTCCTCCTCGACTGAATAAAGCCCCCCGGAAACAAGAAGACGACGTGTCGAATTTGTCAAGAATAATGAGTGTCGAATTTGTCAAAAATAATGATCTAATCGCAACATGTTTCATGTCAACGGGAGATTAAGTTGACACCAATTACTGCGTGAACGTTTTTAGATTTTCTTCTGGTTTCAGACAATTCCATTAAGAAAAAGAGCTTTTGAAGAACGAGTCAGAAAATGCCCACGTCGTCTAATTAAAAAAGAGCTCAGAAGGTAGGAACAACCAAATATACGAGTATTTACCTCGCTTATTGCTATTCAT